>NW_025893064.1:0-35501 GCF_002878395.1 Capsicum annuum
AAGGAAGTATTAAGGATGAAATCAAAATTCTCTATGTGAGCTTTTAAAATGATGTAACTTTTCAAATTATGTTAGGAAGGTTGTTATGTTTTTTGAACTAATAGAATTTCATTTTTAATTATATAATTCTTAGATACATATGGAACTTTGTGAACTAAATAACAACAAGCATAAGTGCTCAACAAAAGTTAGATGTTGAAACAACTAAAAACATACCCAATGTAATCTTACTAGTGGGCTTTAGAAGGGTGATGTGTACGTAGCCTTACCCCTACCTTGTGAAGGTAGAAAGGTTGTTATATATAGTAGCTTAGCTAAAGTAAAGCATCTCAAAATTAGTAAGAAAATGAAATACAATAGGGAATAAACCATATAGAAAAAAAAATTAGTAAAAAGCAATAGCAACAACAAATAATATGATTAGCAAATAAATGGTGAGACAATTCTTTTAAAATAAATCATTTGCATACTTATTTAATCTTTTGAAAACTTTACAATGTGTGTTTGTTAATTTATAAAAGTAGTAGAAATAAGTTAAGTTGCATATGTTTGAAATTTGAAATATTCTCCAAAAATTCTTGAAGAATTTTTGAAATTGGACAAAAATCTAGAGAGCTATACTTACAATGGCAAGAATTTGAAGACTGTTGGCAAAAACTAAAAGTAGGGTCATTTGAACTTTTTGCACCTATTTTGTGCTGGTCTTACAATTTTACTCCCCATATTTAACAAACACTGTTTGTAGGGTATAAGTTTATATTTTCGCATTCTACTTTATCTATTGAGTTCAACAGCAACGTAGGCAGTCATAAATGATCAGGATAATCTCACAAGATATTTTTAGCCATGGAAATAACCTCTTTCAGAAACATGTGTAAGACTACGTACAATAAATCCTTGTGGTTCAACCTTTCTCAGAGCTCGCGCATAATGGGAGCATTAGTGCATCAGGATGCCGTTTACTCTCAGTAGAGTGCAGTACATGCTATAAAACCGGGCCAAGATGATTATTTTCTTTGGCTATACTACAGCTTCAGGTCTCTTTACTCAGTGTTTCACTTCACTTAAAGGCTATAAGCAAATAGCAGATATATATATATAGTCAGGGAGTGTCAGCAAAAAAAATAATAATAGTATTTTGTATAACTCTTTAGAGCTATGAATTAAAATATCCTGCCAGAAGAACAGGTAGGAAGCTATATTCAGTAGGAAATCAGGAATAAAGTTCCTCTAAACATAGAAGATATTAAAAATAAATAATCTCTATCAGGTTGGTCGTTGACCTTCACAATTAACACTCTTTTATGTTCGTAAGGAACATTTCCTTTCTTGAGTTATTGACGATCATCTTCTCAGGATAATAGTACTCCATTTATAAACTTCAAGGAAATTAGTATTTTAGACAACTTTAAGCTTATATATGGCCTCAACATATATTGAGATTAATAGAGTTTTTAAAAAGTATAATTATTATATGCTCATATTTAAGGAAATGTAGATAAGACTTTACAACACCTATACCTATAAACATATTGCATCTTGTAGGTTGTCAAATATCTAGTCTGAGTAGTATATTGCATGCTAGCATCGTTTATACAGGGAGACTAAAGTGTGGTATGATAAGAGACTGAAGGTTGTACCTTCTTCCCTCCAACTCAGTATATATATATATAAATATCAAGGCTAAATTTCCAATACATTTCATGTCAAATGAGACTTTTTACCTTTAACCATTCAATCCTCGATTCTATATTTTCTAATGAATTTATTTGATAAATTTACATAGCGGGTTCATAAGCTTCGCATCTCAGGGGTGCCCCAATCTCAAGCCATGGTTTGGCTGGGCCACAAAAATGTATAACTGTAGCATCTTCCAGTATAGATTCTATGACATTAATAATGTATCGATAACCTAAACCAGAAATGTGCCATAAAGGATCAATCCGGTGCACATAACCCTCGAAAACAATTAGAGAAGGTGGAAGTGCTCCAGGATTCCCTAATTCAAAACTAGAGTTCAAGTTCTCTACAAAAAAAAATAAAGTCAATTTCAGGACATCTTGGAAACCATATTGTTAAGACAACTGCTTAAACAAAACAAGAACAAAAAAATGGCTACATTTCTATTAGATTGATTGTTCCTCTTTTGTTCGAGAAGAAAAGCTTACACCTTGTTCAGAAGAGAGAGGGACAGATTTCAATCTTCATAAAATCTATTGTAAATGAATTACTACTAGTCTTTTTTTCTAATCCATTGATTAACGATAAATGATTTTATTTTTTCTATAGATATTATTCAACGCGGACATGTGGAGAAACTAGCTGAAGAGATAAAAAAAAGGGGACAAAATCTGTTGAAGGAGTTGAAGCTAAATTGTTGCAAGTAGGTGCCGACTTTTTCTTTTCATATCTTTCCATTTGGAATGAAAAATTTACATTATTCTGATATTGAGAATGAATCTGCAAATCTATTTTACTTGTAAATAATGAACCAGGAAGTAAAACAAGTTAGTAGTTTTGGTTATCGCCTTATTTTAGTTACTCTAGATAACTCTATAAAAGTTATCTGTCCAAGGTGGTTCCTTGTTAAGAAGAACTGTTCTTATCACTTGAAGATAATACTTATATGAAATATAAAGGGAGTATGAGAATCAACTAAATTTCTATAGCTTTAAATTATCCTTTTTTTTGGAATAAATGTTTTTCTATTGGAAGGTGCAATGTTGCTGGAGCACTTACCACTTATCAGTACATATTATTCTATATTTACCTATTAAGGGCATATCGTACTCATTCTTCTCAAGCGGTTGTGTCCATGTTGTTTGTTGAACCATGTAAATTTGATCTCTATTGTGTGAATTTGTCTCTCATTCACCGGTACGTACTAAGAACCTAGTTTTTATGCATGTGGTTCTTGTAAGGAAAATCTTTCTCAACTCTCACAAAACTAAAGTGATAGGATGAACGTAAGATCTATTCAAGTAAACCAAATTGGTCTAGGATGATGAAGAAACAACATGGTCTATGTTAATTTTGAAAATTGTTTCTTCCAACTTAGTTCAGATTCTGATATTCTAGTTGTAATATCTGGGTAGCATAATCATGTTGAAATTTGAGATACTTTTTTATGGTTGCCTAGCTCTAATTGCCTTTTCTCTCTGAGGAAATATACTTTAATATAAACTAATACTCCCTTTAGTAATAATTCTCAATATCTGCTACATTATTGCCTATAAAAGCTCGTATGGATGACTTGAGACCTTTTTTGTTCTAAGATCTCATTTTGAATAATTTCTTTGTTCTAGTATGTTGTTTATTCATTAGGATGGAAGAAGGGTGATCTATTTCTGGATGATGTAAATGCTCAATTGAAGAACAAGAATATTACAACTAGCATTAAATTAGACTCAAGCTCCAATCTGAGTTCTAGAATTCTCTCTTTTATTTCACTGCTTATTTTGTCATCCCACTCTTGTATGGTGCTATTGGATTTCTTCTCTTTGTCTTTAGTGGTCATTTTAAAATATATGAATGCACAACCTTTTCTGATTTACAATACTATGTTTATATTTGTAGCCTTCTTATCATTTGCTTTTAGGGTAATTACTTAGCATAGTTTTCTTGTTCTTTCTCTTATACAATGAAATTAATTAGATATAATTATGTGACCAATGTTTGGCTTTTCACAACCACCACACTTGATGAAGCTTCTCCAGGGTTGAAAACAATTTTAAGCTTCAGAGTTCTTGACCAATGGTCTGGAAAGTTAAACAACTCTACCATTTATTTTTAAAATATTAACATTGAAAGGACAAAATATGTGGCTCTCTCTATTATTCAAATAACATCTCAAGCTATGCAAGTTCAATCCCATGTTTGGGTGCTCTAACAATCTAATTTCAACTGAAGGAGTCCCTTGTGTCTTTACTTTGTTTTTCATATATGAGAAAAATGGGAAAGAAATAGATCATCTACTTCATGAGATTGTCTAATTTACATGGAAATTAAAGTCTGATATTTCTGGGAAAATTTTTAGCTCTACAAAAGATAGATAATAGACAGAAATGACATGATCGAGCTTCTTCCTTATGTTAAGCTTTCTTAAGCAGGTCATTGAAGTTCAAGGACTTCAAGTTTTTCCTTGTCTATAACAAGTGTTATCAGTTAGTCTGTAGTGATAACATGCTATCTGAACTTACTGTGAACCCATTTGATTTTTTATTTTTTAAACTTATAGTGACTTGAACAATCTTGAATCTACAAGGGTATTCAAGAAATCATCAGAAAGTTAAAGAACTTTGTTTCAGCTGGATCACTTGTAGCTTTATGAAAAATACAGATACTAAAACAAAAAAAGGAGAAGAATACACGCTACATAGAATTTCTTGAAACTTATCGTGACTATAACTTGATACTTTGTAAAAACTTAACTAGTTATTTGAGTATGTAACATATATTTTGCTTTTGGATTTAGATTACAAGTTTAATTTGTTCCATATTTTTATTATGTGATTATTAATGAATGATTTTGTTTTATGACGTGTGTATAATTATTTATTGTAATTTATTATGTATTTAAATACTAATTTATAGTACATCACAATAGATGTTTGTTGCAAACATCGTAATAGATGTTGTTGCAATGGTTTAATGTCGTTGCAGTAGCTTCTATTGCAACAGTTAGTAACCATTACAGTAGATGAAAATAGGAATCTCAATAAGTCAAAAAATAATCGTCGCCATATCTTTACCTATGGCGACGGTTGTAATCATTGCAATAGATGAAAATAGGCGTCTCAATAAGTGAATAAATAACTGTCGCCATAGGTAAAGATATGGTGGCAGTTGCAACTGTTGCAATAGATAAAAATAGGCATCTCAATAAGTAAAAAAAATTATCTCTATAGGTCAACCTATGGTGACGGTTTTCTGAAACCATTACCATAGCTTGACCTATGGCGACGGTTCAGACAACAATTGCATAAACTGTTGCCATAGAGATATTGCAACTCCCACCTATAAGAAGTTTGCTAAACCATTGCGGAAGAGCTATGGTAACAGTTTTTCTATCTATTGTAATACTTTTGCAACCTCACCATAGGGGTAATTTTTGGTAGTAACATGTATATATGTATCATGGAGGGAGAAGGGTACACGGGGAATCCCTGTTCTTCTATGATATCTCTATTTTGTTTGGCTATATGCACTAGGACCTATTTAGGTGATAACACTAGACCCATATATCCCCTGGATAGACTTATGATAGTAAATCTACACCACCCAGGTTAAGGATTTAAATACATGCTAAACTGTGTTCCCTATCTCGACACTATATCTATGTATACATGTGATTGAATATGGTTATTTGACTTGGTTTTGAATTGATGGAATTATTTTATCCTTGAGTTAAATGCTAGTGCTAACCCTGCTAACCATCTACGGGCACTGTATCCCCACGTGATGCAGGAATCGACCGTACTTCCACTACTCCTTCTTAGTGACTTGGTGATTCAGGGATAACTTTTGAGTCAGACTGAAGTGGTTAATACTCCAGAAGACCCTACTTCATGTTATAGACTTTTTGTATTTTTTATTTCTTTAGTTTTGTTTTAGGATATGGTTGGGGGCATTTCCCGACTTGATATTCATTGATTCTTGTTAGAGACTTTGTTTAACTACTATGGGCATGGGCGGTGTCGGTATTAGTGTTAGCATTGGTATTGGTATTAGCATTCGGACTGGTATTGGATGGTTAATTGGTAGTGGATTTCAATTTTGATTTTAGACTTATTATCATGTCTTTAATCTAATATTATCTTATCTTGTTTTATGTTCAAAATTTATCTGACATGGGGTGTAGGGTGGTTAGTGGTTTGTGTATTGTGATGGTTGGGGTCCTGGTTGGACTTAAAATACCCGACATGACTTGGCCCTGGTTCGGTTCGTGTAAAGGGTATTCTATGATGATTTCATTTCGTCCTCATGACCAATTATTATTTTGTTCATGAATTTTATGATCTTTATAAACTAGGATTTCCCCAACTATTACTCTTAATCTGAAATTCAATTCTCCATGATATATTTGTCACTTGTAAGCATGCTTTAATTATTATTTATGGTTTTTTAGGCCCATATTGTATCATTCATTCTATTCTCAAATCCATGCATGATTTGCATGATATTAGTTAAGATTCAAGCATATGATCAAGTTATAAGAGATTTATAAGATTCAAGACTATTAAGTAGTACTTATCATGATTTTGCAAATTTCAATCCATGTTAGTTGACATACCAAGTTTTCCCATGAAATTTAGTATTTTTACATACTTAGAATTATGATCCCTTCGTATGCTGGTAAATTCATGATTTTGGACTTGAGTTATGAAATTGCCTATTATATTCAAATCATAGAATTTCTACTATTTGGACATATTATTTAGAGCTTGTGGGTAATGAACACCAAATACCTAGGGATTCTTGCTTATATTAATTTGCATGTATTGAGCACTTCAGATTATCCACTGTGGATATTTTCAAAACATAATTATCACAAGCTATATAGTTTTCAGTACTATTCAGTTGGGAGTAGTACTTAGCACTGAGTGAATGTACGGATGAAGGCTTACCTGCCAGTTGAGTACTGAGACCTTTAGTTGAAGTTCCTATGTTCCAAAACTATGGTACAACCATAGATATGAGTAGTGAACGCCAACTGAGAACTGGAACCCTAGTCCTTCGAGACATTAATTTAGCGAATCCACCCAACTAGTGTTGGTACCTATGGCAAAGTACTAGCACCTTTCCAACTAGAATTATAGGTTGTACTCTAATTTGTTCAAATTAGGGTATGTCGATTAATTTTAGATCACACAGTCCTCAGTTTATGATTTAGCTTCAAATTATGCATAACCCTATATTTAATTATTTAATCTCAGTCGGACTATGTTTATACTAGGTCATTGCATCAGTTCACTTCCCACAACTTAAGACCTAGTATTCATACATGATCCTCATATAGTATTACAACATATTCTGCCTTATGTTTAGATTATATATAATAGTCATGCTTCTACCACTTCCTAGTTTAAAGGAATTATTTTGCTCATGATTTAGAAATTTCACTACGCCTTATAGCTTTTATGTATGAATATGTTTTAAATGGATATTTCATCAAAGGGCTTATTTACTCAGTTTTAAAGAATGTTTTAAGTATTTTTATGACTAGTGCATATCTCACATACTCAGTAAATTCTAAAGTACTGATCGCATACCTCTTCTGCCTACATTTTTATGTGATGTAGACTTAGGTGCCTACTTACATGATCATAATCAAGCATAACATAGGATTCATCAAATAGGTGTTGAGTTCTCTTATTTCAAAGAATCAAGTCAGTTGCAGTTCATGTACTTTATTTTCTTATTTGTATGTATTGATTTGGGATTGTTGGGTCACGTCTTACTACTAATAGTTAATATTAGTAGAGGTTTCATAGATAGTCAGTTAGAGATGCAGTAGCTAATTTCCCTTTCTTTTCTGAATATAGATGTGGTAAATAAACTTACTAATAAAAAATGTATAGAAACAACTTTTCTCATGATTATGATTTTTTTCAGTCTATTTAGATATGATTTAATTAGTTATGTGAGGATAATGCTATAATTATAGGTTATCTTGGGATCACTTGTGGTTCTAAGCATCGCGTTACAACTAGGGGTAGTCACGGGTCGTGAAAAACTTTGTATCAAAGCATAAGGTTTAAGTGACCTAGGGTGTATAAGAATTTATGTCTAGTAGAGTATTGTAGAATGATATGGAGACGTCTGTACTTTTCTTTGAGAGGCTACAAGGAATGTAAGAAATATTTCCTTTCTTTAAAATATCAGATCATTCAGTAGAGATGTTCTATAAGAAACTTATATGGTTTCTTCCATTGCTCCATTCATGCCAACTCTTACTTATTTTTTAGGTGATAGAAATAGTCAAGCTTAAATTCCTATTAATAGAATTTTCTCAAATAGCCCCCACAGATAGTTATAAGAATGCAGAAAAATGGATCATATCATTTCTTGTAAACTCTAAACATTGAAGTAGTTCATTTTTATTTATTAAAATCATGTACTGATCCAAAGTCAGATGTGCCCTAAGATTCCTTCTCAGAATTCTATGACAACATGAACTGGAGCTAGGAGCATGAGCTTAGAAGTGTAGCAACAGTAAAGTGGGGATAATATTTATCCGAATTTAGTAGATTATGTATCCATAGGACAAGAAAGGTTTTGTTTAGATTGTATAACAACACTTTGATAGAGATTTACTAGTTTAGGGGGGATTTAGAGCAGAGAATCTTATTGATGCTTAGTATGTTCATAAAATTTTGTGTTGATTAGTATTTCATGAATCCTATCTAGTATTAGTAAGTGGCTATTAGTGCATGAAAAACTTTGTGCCTACCCATATTAAATGTGAGAATCTAAGATTGAATTATTGATGATCAAGCTAATAGATAAAGGAGTTTGGAATTATGAAAAAAAAAGGTGTGCACTTAGGGTATTGTAATACTTCACTAGAATCTAAGTTAATAAGCATTTAAGTGATTATATGGTGACTATTGGGGCTATAGAAAGTTAAGAGTTACATCTCAAAATGAAGTACTAGCAACGTTTTTTATATGTTTAGGTATGGCCTTTCAAGGGGAGTTTAGTATATATATGTATTGATTATGTCACTATCTCTATAATAGAGTGATTAAAGTTCAGTTCAGAGTTTATTGCAGAGGTCCACAGACTTAGATTAATGATTAAAATCTAAGGGGAAGATGATAGAACAAAGAATCAAGGCAGTTTATTAATTCTAGCATCGATGCTAGTGAAGTTTTATAATAACACTAGGGGACGAAGATGGATGACCCATTCTTATCTTCATACAAATTTGTACTTCGGTCACTAATACGCTCTACTCATGCCTCATAAGTCAGTTCGATGATCTTATCCCATATTCATGCACTTTATACAAAATCATACCCACTTCTAGTTCATACTATAAGGAGTGACAGTTTACTCAGAAGTATAACTAATATTCTATTAATTATGAATTCTAGTATAAGTCAAAAAACTCGTGACTCATATATTTATGTTTTATAGTATGTTCAATTCCAGGAACTAATGATACATCTTTAGTGACTAGTGATATCACATTACATCGTGTATGATCTCAAATATCTTTTGAATGCATTTATTGCAATTATATTTTATTACTCAGGCAACATTTATGTGTTGAATTCATGAAAATCCTTTAGTAAATATTGCACAATTTCCTTCATATACAAGATTTCCATGTTCTATTTATTCAGTGACCCTTCTTATGATTTAATGGGGATATTATTGGTAGTAGAGTGATAGGCGTGACTGATTTGTTGATATAACTTCACAGATGGCTTATGGTGATTAATGACTCTTTGAATAGTACTTAACGATGAGTTTTTAAGGTGGCACGAAGAATTGTACCTTTGAAGGTGATATCTCCAAGTGAATATAGAATATAGTATTAGAATGGTTGCGACAAGTATAGTACTTTAAGTGGTGTATCCTTGTATCTTTGAGTTAAGATTGGATAGAATAAGAAGATTCAGTTAGGTTAGACATAGCTTTTAGTAGTCAGCCATAGTGTAGGTATAAGAAAGTTAGTTTTAGCAAGCAAAGGGTGGTGTATCTATAAGAAGGAATCATGGAAAAGAAATATTGCTAAGTTAGAAGTGGTTAGTCTATTTTCTATAATCATAGAGTTCCTATCATAACTTTTGATCTAAGGTGCTCTTGTTTTATGATAGGTGACTTCATACTAGGGGTGTCTCATGTTAAACTCTAATTTATTCCTATTTTATGATCATAACTAGAAATCTTCGATGCTCAAACTATGTTATAATCCTTATTCAGATATCTCACTCAGATCATGCCGAATATTCTTTGCTCTCTAATATTATTAGAAATTCTAACAAGGTATTTCTAAGGTAACAAATATTATATTCCAAGAGAATCTTAGAAATTTCATGTCATTAGATATAACTTTATAGTTCTAAATGTCCATTTTTTATTGGAATACTTCAGATGAGTTAGAAACATTCAATAAGAGTCAGTTCTTATATCTAGCAATTTAGTTTAGTAATCAAATAGATAAGCTCCTATAGTTTTCTATATTTCATCTAGTCTTACTACTTGAAGTTTCATGCATATGCCTATTTCCATGAGGTTCCTTGTTTTCACTCATCTAATATGTAAACTCAATTAGGTCCTTTCTCCAAGCCTATATTAGTTCCAACCACAAAAGATATCTAGATTAAGAAATCAGTATCATTATACTTTACTTCAAAGTTACACAAACCCTACATCAACTAACTTTCACCAACTTATATAGATAGGGTAAAACTCTTAGGGTCTTTGAACTTAGTGGAAAGTTTGCTTATTACCATAGATATACACTCCTCAATAAGTGACATAGTCTCCAAATCTACAAGGCACTTCTTGTTCGTCACCATATCTTTTATGAACTTTTCATCCTTATACATTCCATGTGAAATATCAAGTAAAGAAAAATCTATACGTAGTTCTCTGAATGTGTCATAGAACATATTGAAACATGCATCCTTTTCTTGAGCCATAATGGAATAGTGGCAGTAGTCTTTTCTTTTTAGCTGGATCAGCCACATTATACTCAACTACTTTATTTACATCTATAAAGACCAACATTATCATTACAATGACAGAGGGAACAATTTTGCAGTTAGACTTCCATTATCCGATTTTCAAAATATTTTAGGCTAGTCCAAGATGGGAAAATTGTTTAGGTGTATTAGTAAAAATAACTTTATACTAATTTGATAATTAATCATGGTATTAGATGTGATATTTAGATATCCAATTAGTGAAGAAGCTGTAGCAATTTTTGGCACCTAAAATGGAGTTGTAGAAATCCAATTTTAGAGTTTAATGTTGAGGGGTTGGTTCACAAAGTTTAAATTAGTGGTGTGTGTTGTAAAGTAAAAAAGGGAGTGTTATCTAGGTTCTTCCATGGACACCGCAGTGGCGAACCTCAATTTAAAACAAGCAAACCACTACAACAAAATTTTAGCCACTATCAGTGGTACTATTCCAATAGTAACACACAAGATTTGATATTTTTAGAAACCAAAAATTATTTTCATTCCCCATTTTTGCAGAAAATGCAAGGGAACTCTAGGAAGCATATTTTCAAAGGATTTTTGGTGTATAATCTTTGGAGGTAAGTAATTATATTCTAGACATGAATTTACTTTCTATAACCTTAGAAAATTTATATAAATGAATTCATGGTAGGTAATTGGGGTTTACCCCTAGATATAGAAATATATGAAAAAATATAAAAATGTGTATAAATTCAATAAATATGATCCAAGGGTGTTATAAAAATCAATGGGAGTGAAACTATGGTTGTTCAATATAATTCAAGTAGAGCCTATGTGGTTTAAGAGATAGAAATCCTAATATGATGAAATAGGATAATTTTATGACAAAATGCAATGGTTTTGATCCCCAAAAGTTAATAAGAGGATGAATTATTCAAATGGGTATATATATTTTTGTCGTTTTGAGATCAAGAATATAAGAACAAAAGGGCAAAAATATGGCTTAAAGTTTACTTGAACAGCGAACTAAGGTAGGCCATTGTTTTCTATAGCACTTGAGACTTTCTTTGTTTAGTTCTTGTCTGTAGATCATATGATTTCCCTCTAGTATGACCTAAATTTATTTACTATATTTCAATTAATATGCATTGTGATGATGTCTGGTGATGACTAGTCAGTTCCACACTGATAATGATATAATGTCTTATGATAAAGGGCTGGGTACCATAATAGTATGATATAATGTTATTGATGGTTAAGAAAAGAGTAAAAGATAATGTGCACATCATGCATACATACCCTCATTCATATGCATTGGGTGTCTTTATGATGATTATATATGGTGATGACTTGTTGATGAAAGTGACTAAGTATAAAAGCTTGTGCAAGCAAACTTGTGAATTATATATTTGTATGTTGTATTTATTTGTTAATGTCCTTGATTATGAATTTTTGTATGATCACTTTTATACTTGTTTGGATTTCATACTTGTACATTGTTTAGTTAATCGGTCTATGATTCTCACTAGTACTTGTTGATGTAATGATGCTACACATACTCTTCTTTTGTTGAGTTCAGAACATATTTAGGTAATTGATAAGTGACCTGAACTTTAATTAGTGTGCAAACTTTATTTCTCAAGTGAGAACCATGGTTGGGCAACCATCAAATCTTCTTATTGATATTGATGTTCTTTGTTCGGGGACTAAGATAATTCCTTATTATAAATGTTTTTCAAAATTTGGTTTGTTTCATACTTAGTTTATTCTTAGAAGGTTGTGTATGGTAAACTTAGTTTATTCTTAGATTTTCTTGAATGGTACTGACATAGTGCTATAATAAAAATAAATTTTGTAATGCACCAAAGATACCCCTTAGACGTGCCATGGTTCTTGAAACTACAAGTAGCCTAAACTAACCCATGATACCTACTAAGCATTAAACTCTGCCATATAATCTTGAAATATGAGAAAAACTAAAGAAAACTCATAACTAAGTTCAAATAGATGAATAATCAACCAAATACCATAACTCAATAACTTTTAAATCTATGAAAAGCTAAAAATAACAATAGTTTGACTAGACTTGACAAGCCTCTATTTAATAGATCCCAGCTAACCCAAACTAAAAAATTGAAATACTGAAATCATGAACATAAACAACTGGAAAAGACCAAATCTTGGTCCTCCAACTATGAGTACTCACAAACTATCTAAATATAGGAAGTGGTGATCTGTGATTAATCATGTTGTTATGGACGAACATCAGAACCTATACTATGAAAAAATGTAGCACATAGATATATATGTGGTTAGTATTTCTAGAATGTACTGAGTATATGGAGGTGAATGCAACCAGTAAAAACTAACATATGCTATAATTGGAAACATATATGTAAAGTGTAGATGGACTCATCTTGATCATGAATAAAATGAAAAACTGAAATAAGATGAGCATAAATCATAAAACAACATCTGAATAAGGTTGGTGTGTCATTACAATTAGGTTCTAAACCTTTATATTTTCTTTGAGGGGAGATTCTTATAACAAACATAAACCATTGAGTTAGCATTGAGTCTAATGTCTTACCTACGTTGACAAGAGTTGTTTTACCCTTGCCATCAAATAGAACCTTAAATTAGATTGATCACATAAGCTTTTCCCATTTTAGGCGATAAGAAACTCTCTAATGAGGTCTCTTATACCTATGGAAGTATATATTTTCTAGGAAATAGGATGCGTTAAACCTAAATTCCCCTCTCGATGCCAATACTACTCCCAAATTATATACTTATATGCTCAAACTTATGAAATCCACCTTAAGATGGCATATGGGTTTATAAATAGAAAAACCAACTATGCTTCTCTTATTTAAATCATACTGATAAGGAAACTTGTCGCTATTTTATAATATCTGCGATCATAACATAAAAACTGAAACTGTAATCATACTTTAATACTTGTAACTTGAATAAATAAGCTTGAACTTCTTGTAAAATTAGTAACTTATTCTTAAACTTCAAATCATTTTTAACCTCATAGAAACTTCATATCAAAATATCAAACTGAATACTTAAGATCACTTTCATGGATAAAAACATAAGTAAACATTAAATTATATTTAAAATAATGAGAAATTCATGTGGAAGCATTCTAATTTCAAGACATAAGAAAGTAGGTATAAACCGTAGTAAGTCAATTTCTTCAAAATCAATTAAAAATCAAACTTTGGGGCACAAGGATAGAAGAATGTCATTGTTCAAACCCCACATACCTAGACTTAGTGAATTAAGTGCGAGAAACAAGAATTGAAACCTTAATGCTTGGAGTTTGGGTGCAAAGCTTTTATTTTATGTTCTTGAGGGTTTTTGAAGAAGGTAAATCACTTTAATCTTAGTTATGAGGGTGGGTTTAATTTTTAATACACTTTAGAAGTCATTTAATAGGTAAAAGACCAAAACTCCCTAACCCAAGATGAAAAAATAACACCACCATTTTTGCGCCCTTGGGTGTGGCGTGCCTTTATCGCATTACTCTAAGGGTGAAACACCTTGAATTTTGGCCCTTGAAAATTTCTTAACCTCTAAGCTTACTGCCAAGACTACAACTCATTATATGAGTCGTAGGGTGTCACCACGAGTTGTAGGACCCTAATCGCATCCCGACTAGTGTATTTGGATAAGTATCTATGTTGGTCACGATAGACACCAAATGAGTCATCAAGACCAATTAAAAGTTATATAGTGGTTCCTATAGCTTGACCAGTAAGGGTGCCCAAATATTTCTACCTTGACGATGACTAAACTACATAAGTTGTCAGGTCTAAGTAGGAGTTGTAGGGTACTACTCATAGTAATACTAGTGTTCATGCCCCTTGATATTGTCAGAACTACGAGTCTAAGGGATGAATCATAGCCAGTCATCGTGTGTCCCGTAGTGACCGCACGATTAATTTTTAGTCTCTTTATTAAGGATATTTTGGTCTTTTTCTTTTACCCCCTACTTAGACCCCACAACCATAAAACACCTTTGGGGCATTATTTTCAAAACTTATCAGTGATAAATAATCTCCTAAATTCTCTCATATCCCTAGGATAAGAACAAGCTACGATTATAAAAAAATTGGCATCTAGATCTTCCAAGGGTTGGTTTTTCTCCATAAATCTTGATATCTCAGGCATTTTACTCTTCCCCAAACCTTATCTTATGAAAGGATGTGTTTTAAATTAATTAATTGTATGGATTTGAATGTGGGCTTTGATATGGGTTAAGGGTTTTGGAATGGATGATTCTTGAATTATTTTCCCACGGTTTTCATTAGTTGTTCATGCTTTTAATTGATATTGTTAAACTAATGGGTTGCATGGGTGTAGGAATTGGAATATGTGTCGAGATAATCCCCCAGTTTCATTTCTTGAACTTGGAAATTGGTTTTGAATAATTGTATTCCCTTAAAACACTTGTGTAAATGGATTTGAATAGTGTAATTGTCTCTTGGTTTGACTTACACACCTATAGTATTGCATAGCATAAATAATTAAATAATAAACATGGAATTTATATTCCTTGTGGCGATGTTTTGATTTAATAAACAAAAGGGGCCAAAGCAGTCCTCCAAGTAATGTAATTAAAATGGCATAAATATGAGCTTGCAAGCAAAATATTATAGACGATACCTGTGGTGTGTCTTAATGTATAATTCCTTGATTAATGCATGACTTATGTGAAACTTATTTAAATTAGGCTTAATGGGGATTCTGTAGGTAAACCATTAAGGTGTGAGTCTTGAATGACTAATAGTGGAAACTCATGTTTGGCAATGAGAGTTTTATTCTTAATAACTATGTGCATGGTTTATACAATTTATATATAAGTATCTAGGATTTATGTGGGGTTAGGGCACTCCTTAGTCTTCCTTGATACCTCTAATATGTATGGCTAACATGCACTAGGGCTCTTTCAACTTGGATAGCTGAGCCCATATAGCCTGTGGGTCCCTTTTATGACAATTGAGCTACATAGTCCAGGCTAATGTTTAACTATCATGCTAAAGATTGTTCCCTACATCAGCATTTGTTATATATATGTAATGATTAACGTGAATGCGTACATTGAGTTTAAAATTGAATTTTGAGGGGTACTACTTTATCTTTATCCTAAGTAACATACTAGTACTAAACCCGCTAACTGTCTTCGAGCACTGTATCCACAAGTAATGGAGGAATCGGAGATACTTCTATTTTTCCTATGAAATGATAGGATTTTGTGGTGTCATCAGTTAACTTAAAGTATTGGTATTTTATTTTATGGAAGAGCTTCATTTTATGGTTTTGCTATTCTCTTTTGATATGACTATTCATACGGTTTCTTTGGCTATCGTCGAGGGCATGTACCAACTTAGACTATATTCGGTTTGTTGTAGAGGATTTGTGGATTACTATGGACGGTATATCATTATTCATATTCCTAGACTTCTTTGATCTTGAATTCATTCTATGATGTTATATGTTTAGAATTTATTTATTGCTAGCTTATTGTGTTCTATTTGGCTAGGCTAAAGGGGTGGTCTCTGGTCCTCGGTGGACTTGAAATACTCATTATGGCCGGGCCCTGGTTTAGGTCATGAAAAAGTTAGTATCAAATCCTAGGGTTGGTATCATTAGGTGTCTACAATGTCATGTCGAGTAGAGAATCATAAATGGGTGTGTAGCGTACCATACTTATAGGGGAGAGGCTCCAAGACATTTAGTAATATTTCCTTTTCTCATTTTCTATTTTCAAGCTATAGAGTCTAAGGTCATGAAAAATCTTTAACTTTTTATTAATTGTATTTTAGATCATTCTTCCTCCTAGATCTGATGCTCATAGTGACTTACATCTCGTTTAAGAATAATATGGATGGAAATCATCCTACTTATGAGGTATGAACTTGGTTAAGGGTCCCTTCTTCTTAATTTCCTCATGGAGTTCTATCGGTCCCCACTATTTTTTCTTTAGAGGGTGACACTTATGCTCAGTCGTCTCAAGGAGATATTTTTAATGTTGAGTTTTAGCGATTTTATTTATCTATTAACCCAGATTGTGGCCTCTTTGTCACGCCAGCCTGGTCTTATTAGTAGAGTAATGAACCAGGCAAAGGTAAAGGATAGGCTGAGTTAGAAGTTCAGATATTCAAAGAAGAGGAGAGGTCAATAAGATAGTGGTAAAGATGGTAGTCAATGTCCTAAGAAGAGGAATTTAGGGAGTTGTCAGAACTATTAGTGCTCTTTACCCTAGCTTTATCGGTGATTATTGCTTTTATATTAATTATGGGTTTGAGGAATATGGATCCTAATTTTGGGCAAGTAGAGCTCAGTCAACCCCACCCTATCCACCATGTTAAATTTGTGGTCAGTTACATCGTGACCAGTATGATAAGGGAAAGAATCAGTGTTATAGATGTGGTCAGCTTGGTCACATGTAGTGGGAGTGTCCTTTAAGGGTCGCTACTGGGATACTAATATTCCAGTTTCTACCACTTCCATTTTTGCAAGGAAGGGTGGTACCCCTGGTGTCGGTGTTGGCAGGAGTCATCTTAGGCTCTTGCCAACTGTCAGGTCTTTGAGGCCTCTCCTAATGTCTTTATTTGTATTCTAAAAACTTTTCTCCTATGATATGTATTGCCTGATTGATTTGGGGTCTAATATTTCTCTCATAATCCTTACATGGATAATTATTTATGTTTACGTCTTGAATGTATTTTTTATCACTTTTTTGTGTCTACCCTGCTACGTGACTCTATTATGTCTAGGATAATCTGTAGGTGTTGTGTAGCACTTATCTATGGTTAAGACACATTGGAGTATTTGATAGAGTTGTGTACATTAGACTTTGATGCTATTTTGGGGATTGATTGTCTCCATTTATGCTATACATATTTTGATTTTAGGCCCCGAATGGTCAATTTCCAATTCCTGAATGAACCTGTGGTTAAGTAGGAAAGGAGTACCCTAGATCCTAAGGGGAGTTTTATTTCATATCTTGGAGCCTAGAATTTGATTTCCAAAGGGTGCTTGTATCATCTAGTTTGGGTAAATGATACTAATTTTTACGGCCATTCTTTGCAATCTGTCCCTATAGTCCATAAGTATCTTGAAGTGTTCTATGATTATCTTTCTACTACTACACCCTATAGAGAAATTGATTTTGGGATTAATTTTATTTTGGATACCCGTTCTATCTTTGTCCCTCCTTAAATAATAATATCGACTGGGTTGAAAGAACTTAAGGAGCAAATGAAGGAATTTTTTATAAGGGTTTATCCACTCTAGTGTTTCTCCATAGGGTGCTCCTTTCTCCTATTGTGAAAGAGATGTGGTCCTTCTAGATATGTTATGTATAGATTATCAACAGTAGAATAAGGAATGTTAGCTTAAGGGTAGCTGTGCGAGAATTATGAGAGTAAATTGGTAAACTTCATAGGATGTGTGAAAAAGGTTACGTTGATAACTTAGGAAATATTGGAATGAATAATTTTGATGTTTATCAAAATTTTAGTGTTAGAGCGGTGAATTGGGGTCAATTCATTTGGTAAATAAGAGAATTAGGTTTATAAGAATATATTGGACCCTAGGTAGTATCTCATTAAATGAGGTTTTAAGTATGTAAGTGCCCAATGTATCTATTGATGTACACGATTATATCCCATTATGCAATGTGTTATGCTTTTAGGTTTAGTGAGAGAGTATGTCTTGAAGGATAGGATGGTAAACTAAGGTTAATGTTAAATTTTCTCACGATGGTGTGTTTCAGGGTAAAGTCGTGGTAAATGTACTTTTATTCTAGCGAGTCACTATTTTTTTAGTAAGAGGGCATTCTAACAATGTCATGTGTATTCTATAACGTCTATGACTAAGGTCTTCATTCTCTATGTTGTGCATGTCCATTCTCTAAACCCTAACACAAAAGTACTAATGGTTATCAGAAATCAACGCTTCTGAATATTTAAGCTCTATGTTATGACGCTTATAAACCTATGAACTCATGTCTTATTTTATGCTTGGCTCTAAGGAAATGTACATTTTACTTGCTACAGATTGTTTTTTTTTCATGTATAAGCCTAAAGTGATGTTGTATATGCAAGATCACAACCATTCTCAGTCCTTTGAAGGAGAGGCAGTAGTTTCAAGTTGTAGTCATTTTCTTCTTTCTCTAATATATATGTCCTAGCTCCATGTTATATGACCCATGATATCTGCACTCGTGTTTTCCACTATGCCAGTCCGAAAAACTCATGCTATGTTATGCTTATGTAAAAATGACCCTCTATTTATCATCTAGGTGGCTGCTATAAAGTATTTTATACCCATTGTACCGTGTTTTATTTCACGGGTCTAACTCTAAGTAATATGACTGATAGGAAATGTAATTGAGATGCTACCCTCCCATCCTTGATGCATGTACTCTAGTTCCGTAGTGAACCTCCTCTTGGTAGTATAGTAGTGGCTTTGAAAGTGTAGTAATTCTATAGATAAAGGAGTGGATGTTCTTGATGTGAAAATTTTAGGGGTGATTTCTCGGGCTAGGGCCATAGATGAAGGTGGAAGGGTAAGATAAACTCCTGTTAAGTGAAATAGTTAAGAAGGGGAGATGTGGTGAAACCTTTGTGATAGCAACAAAAGTTGGGAAATCAATAAAGTGGGTGTAGAAAATATGGGAAGGAATGGTACACATACTGTGGTGTTATGTGATTAGTACTCCTTGATTTAAGACAGGAGATTGTTTGATGATAGAGATGACATAGAGTATTATTATTGCAGTGATGTAAGGTATAGGGTCCTATAGCTGACACTATCACCATTAACCTTGAGTTAGGCTATAACATGGATGAAATGTCCAGTTATACTCAGACTTTTGTAGTAGTGTGTCAGTCTCACCGGGGAATCAAGAGATTGAAATTGTGGAGTGTTGTATTCATAGCTCAAAACATAATGTAGAAGTGTAGTTATATTTAAGGCTTGTTTTGTGTATTATTTGGTCTGGAAATGCATCATGAGAGGTTGAAGAGGACACAGAGTCCAAATATCCATTCTTGTGTACCACTTTGGATACTTATGCTTGAGGTTTGTGTATTCCATAATATCTCTATTTTTTGTCTTTTTTAAAGATAAGTATGGTTGTGTTCTGTGTTAAAATCGTTCTAATATGACCCATTATTCGGGGACGAATGATCGTAAGGGGGGGAATAATAAAACACCTGGGATTCTGGCCTTTGAAAATTTCTTGACCTCTAAGATCACTGCCCAGACTACGACTCATCATATGAGCCATAGGGTATCACTACGAGTCGTAGGACTCTAATACTAGCCAGAAAAGGGTGTTTAGATAAGTCTAGTGTTGGTCATAGTTGACACCCAATAAGTCGTCAAGACCTATTACGAGTCATATTGTTGTTCTCATAGCCATACTCGTAAGGGTGCCCAAATATTTCTGCCTTGACAATGACTAGAATTTATGAGTCGTAAGGTTTGACTAAGAGTTGTAGGGTACAACTGGTAGTCAGAGAAGTGTACATACCCTATTATACTGTCCATACTATGAGTCTAATGGATGACTCGTAGCCAGTCGTTACAAGTCATCATGTAACCCGTACCGACTAGGTAGTCAATTTTCATTCTATTTATTAAGTGCATTATGGTCATTTCCCTTTTTCACCACTTATTACCTCATGACCATAAACGACCTTTGGTGCATTATTTTCAACACTTATCAGTCTTACACACTCTCCCAAACTCTCTCAAATCTCTAAGACAATAATTAGCTAGGGTCTTAAGAAATTGGCTTCTTGAACTTCCAAGGGTTGAATTCTTTTCATAAATCTTGATACCTCAGGCATGTTACACTACCCTAAACCTTATTTTATGAAATCATGTGTTGTTAATGGTTGAATTTTATGGATTTGAATGTGAATATTGACATGGGTTGAGGGTTTTGGAATGGACGATTCTTGAATTGTTTTCCTATGGTTTTCTTGAGTAGTTCATTCTTTGAATTGATTGTTTTCTATTAATGGAGTGCATGGGTGTGGGAATTTGAATGGGGGTCTAAGTAATCCCAAAGTTTGATGTTTTGAACTTCGAAATTGGTTTTGAATAATTGTATTCCCTTAATAAACTTAAGCAAATGGTGTTAAATTGTGGAATTGTCACTTTGTTTGACTTACACATCTATACTATTGCATTGTATAAATTATTAAACAATGAACATGGAATTTAAAAGACTTGTTGGCTATGTTTTGATTTAATTAACAAAGGGGGTCGAGGCATTCCCCTGAGTAATGGAATTGTAATTGTATAGATAAGAGCTTGCAAGCAAAATGGTATGATGATATCTGTTGTGTGCCTTAACATATGATTCCTTGGTCAAGTATTGGGATATGTGAAACATTTTATTTAATGGGGATTAATGGGGGTTATGTAGCTAAATTTTAAGGATGTGATTCTCGAATGATTGATATTGGAAACTCAGGTTTGCCGACTTGAGCGTTGGTCTTAATGACCATGTGCATGGTTTGCACTACCGTTATATTTGTATCTAGGAATTAATGTAGGGTTGGGGTATTCCCTGGTCTTTTTTGATACCTCTGATGCATGCGATTAACACGTACTGGGGCCCTTTCAGCAAGGGAGCTAAACCGACATAACCAGTTAGTACATTTTTTACGGTTGAGCTATATAGTCTAGACTAATGTTTTACTATCATGATAAACCTTGTTCCCTACCCCAAATCGATTATATATATGTATGCATGAATATGAACTTGTACATTGAGTGAGAATTTGAATTTTTGGCGGGCACTACTTTATCCTTATCCTGAGTTACATGCTAGCGCCTCACCTGCTAACCGTCTCCAGACGCTGTATCCCCACCTAATGTATGCAATGGAGAAACTTCTACTTTTCCTGTCCAGTGATAGGATTTTGGGGTGTCATGAATTAGCTTGAAGTGGTGAGCTTACATTTTCTAGAAGAGCTTCATTTCATGGTTTTTCTATTTCTCTTATGTCATAAACTATTCATAAGCTTTCTTTGGCTATAGTCGGGGGCACGTCCTAGCTTAGATTATATTCGGTTTTTCATAGTAAATCTATGGATTGTTGTCGACTAGGTTTTGTTGTTGATATTCCTAGACTCTTTGGAGCATACATTCATTCTATCTTGTTATATGTTCGAAAGTCATCTGCTATTAGTAGTTTTTTGTGTTGTTTGTCTAGGCTAAAGGAGTGGTCTCCGATCCTCAGTGAACTTGAGATACCCATCACGACCAGGACCAAGTTCTGATCATGACAAAGGGAGTGCTACGCCCTTATCATAGTACGGTAAGGATATGGCACGCTCTTATCATAAACCTTAATTGGTTTATCCATAAGGGTGTGCCTCACCTCCATGGCAAGCCCTTAACACAGACCCTTACTATTTTGGGGTCCCAAAAGGTCTCAAAACGTGATACAAAATTTTTAAAAGACTTCCTAATCGTCTCTTTATGAAACAGCCCGAACCAGGGCCTAACCATTTTGGGAATCTCAAATCCCACGAGGACCAGAGATCAAACCCTGCACCTTAAAACCCAAACATAACACATCCTAAAGTTAGATGAATTCTGAACATATAACAAAATAGTGTGCAATATCTTAAGAAAGTTTTAATGCGTGTCCGTAACCAAACACCAACCACCGGAAAAATGATCGACCTACATGGCCCAATAACCATAGTAGTCCAGAAAAAACCTTCTTACTAGTGAACCAAAACTTAATATAAATAAAGTGTTGGGACATGCACCCGACTATAGAAAAATATAGTATCCAATAGTCTATAACTAAAAAGTGAAACATAATCCTGAAATAGAGCTTGCCAATGCAGGAAAGCTCATGACTTTAAGTCCAATCTCGATCAATCCATGATCACCGAGCAGGATTAGTATAAGTATGGGCAAATCCTACATCGCGTAGGGATACATCATCTGGAGATAGTTAGCGGGGTGAACTCTAGCACGTATCTCATGGATAAATATAAAATAAGCATTAAAACCCCACAACCCTTGTTTTCAAAACCAAATCTATTCCATGACAATAATACTTTAATTCAAATGCTTTTTAACAAATTAACAATGAGGGAAGTGTCACATACCTGTAATAGTAAGATGTACGGAGAGAAATCACCCTTGAGAACCCTAATTGATCAACCTTTTGAAAAAGCGAAGTGTTCTTGACTTTGAGGAATTTAAGAGTTTTGATAAGCTACTTTGACATATTTATGAGGTTGAATGTCACCCTAGTGAGGTTTTAAGATGTGTGTTTAAAGTTGGGTAAGGGGGGTAAAATATAAAATACCCTTAATTTATAAGATGAAATAGGGTCGTCTTTTACAATGAGTCAACCATCAACTCGTAACCACTTTATAAGACTTGTCACCACGATTCATATCCAAGTTAGTACCACCAAGGTACCCTACACTGCTGACCTTAAGACTCAGCTATGGGACTCATAATGGGAATCTACGACTTGTATGTCCCAATCGTAATCAACATAGAACCTATTTGGGGCATACACTGGACACCTTATGATTTACACCAAATGACTCGTAACAAATCCCTATGGATCACAGTGAGCTACTCATACTCAAATCATAATCTTGCAACAAACTTACATGATTTGGTTATGACTCATTCAAATGACTCATTAGGACACCTTACGACTCATTAGGAGAGTCCTAACTAGGGCAGTAGGCTCAAAACTCAAGGAATTTTCTAGGGCCAAAAATCCAGAGTGTTTTAATTCTCCCCCACTTGGATCATTCATCCTCGAATGATGAGACAAGGCATTTATTAGCACAAATTGTCTCCACATACCTCTACTCTTACCTTTAATAGAGACAGAAAACAAAGTTGATAAGGTAATCACTCTTTCCTTCAACAAAGTCAAGAAACAAAGATGTCAAGGAATACACATACTTTAAGGACGATTATTTGAAGAAGAAAAAAAGAACAAATACTTGGACTGCATGTCCTCTTCGTCTTCCTAAGTAGCCTCTTCAACCTTGTGGTTCCTCCATAGAACCTTTAATGAAGCTACGTCCTTCATCTGTAATCGACGAACTTGCTAGTTAGAAATTTCAACCTGGACTTCCTCATAAGTTAACGAATCCAAAATACCCACCTACTCCAAAAGAATAACCATCGAAGGATCAACCACAAACTATCTCATCATCAAAACATGAAACACTGAATGTATGGATCTCAAACTAGAGGGAAACTCTAATTCATATGCAATATTACAAAGCCTCTTCAACAATAAGTACAGACTAATATATCTAGGACTAAGCTTTCCCTTCTTACCAAACCGCACCACTCCCTTCATAGGGGATACCTTTAAGAACACCCAATTACCAATGCTAAAATCCAACACCCTTCATTTCACATCTGTTTGGGACTTCTTGCAACTTTGGGCGATTTTAAGCCTATCCCAAAACACGTTCACCTTCTCCATCACTTGGTGAACAAAATTCGGTCCAAAAATTTCAGTCTCACCAACTCCAAACAACCCGATGGTAGACCTACACCTCCTACCATACAAGGCCTCAAAAGGATCCATACAAATACTAAAGTGGTATCTATTATTATACTCAAACTATATAAGACAATAATGATCTATCCAACTACCACCATAGTCAATCACAAAAACTCTATGCATGTCCTCCAGTGTCTAAATAGTCATTTTTGCTTTCCTATCTAACTTCAGGTGGAAAAAAGTACCAAGACACACCTTAGTTCTCAAACCTCTATGAAAAAAATGCCAAAACTGCAATGAGAACTAAGTGCCATGTTCTAACATGATAGAAACAAGGGCCCCATGAAACTTTACAATCTCTAGGAGGAACAACTATGCATAATTCTCTACCCAATAATTAGTCCTTACTGGCAAGAAGTGAGTAGACTTAGTCATCCTATCCACGATGACCCAAATTGAATCAAACTAATACCGAGATCTAGGAAGATCGGTAACAAAATCCATGTTAATTACTCGCAATTTTGCAAAGGTAACTTGACTTCTTGATACAACCATTCGATTGGCAAGTGTTCAACCATCACGTGTCGACACACCGTGCATTTTACCACAAATTTGGCCACATCTCACTTCATATTACCAAACCAATAAATCTTCTTAAGATCAAGATACATATTTTTCAAAATAGGATGAATTTTATATCACGATTCATGAGCCTCATCCAAGATCCTCTTTCGCAAATAATTTATATTGGGAACACATATAGGATCCAATACATGTTTATCCTTTATTTCAGTTCAAAGAGAGGACTACGCTACCTTTTGTACAAACATACCCCCATTCTAAAATTCTAAGAAACGAACTCCAAGGTTTTTTAAATGGTGAACATCTTTCACCAATTCTCGTTTATCCTCACCGACAAGAGCTAAACTCCCCATGGATAACCTACTAAGAGAATCAGTAACCTCATTAGCTTTACCTGGGTGATAATGGAGACTCATTTCATAGTCGTTCAGCAACTCAAGCCACCTCCTCTACCTGAAATTCAACTCCTTCTTGGTAAAAACATATTGCAGGGTTTTATGATCAAAAAAGACATCTACATGGACTCCATACAAATAGTGATGCCAAATATTCAATGCAAACACCACAGCTAACAACTTCAAGTCATGAGTCAAATAGTTTCTCTCATAAACTTTCAATAGCTATAGTCAAGAAACTCTCTATAGATCTCCTATAATAACCGGATAAATAATGAAATTTTGCATATTTATTTGACTCGTGGTCCTAGGCCACTTACTAACCACTACAACTTTCAATGAAAACACCATGATCCGTTCACTAGAAATGACATGACACATATAAGTAACAACTTCCAACCAGAAATTGTACTTCAAAATCTTAGCATACAAAAGTTGATCTTTTAAGGTTTGTAACACGATACGAAGATGGTCGATATGATCTGCCTCACTCTTAGAGTACACCAGAATATAATCTATAAATGATGATGAACAAATCCAGAAACTAATGGAACACCCTATTCATCAAGTCCATGAACGCCGCTACGGCATTAGTCAAACCAAAAGACATGATTAATAACTCATAGTGAACATACCATTTTTGAAAGGCAGTCTTCGGGAAATCTAACTCCCTAATCTTTATCTAATAAAGGGATAATAGGAATCTTATTTTCCCCTTATTCAATATTAGAAATACATTCCCTCTGCAAGTGACCGATTTAAAAATATTTAAAACACTTGTTTTATCCCGCTTCAGCAAACCCATGGTGCTTCTGCCCGCAGGATCTACAAGGAGGATATGATGGAGCTGACTGATCCCTACCAACCTGAGAGTGGGCACCCTATTCCCTAAACCCACTATTATGCTAAGAACAACGATCATCTGACAGCTTCTTATAGGGAGCACTAGCCATAGATTAGGAACCATAACTCCCCACTTCTTCTTAGACCACTTTCCACCATCTTTACCACTCTATTGTAGACTCCTACCCTTATTGGAAAAACTAAAATTCTTATTGTTTCTTTCCTATATCTACACCCACTTCTTCTTCTCTTTCTCTTCCTGCTTCATATACACTACCAATCAAGAGAGGTCCATATCCTAATTCAATAAGGCAGCCTTACTCTGTAAATCATGGGATAATCCAGAAGCAAATTTCCTTATCTAACCTTTATGCTTGACACTAACTCAGGATCATATTAGGACAACTGATGGATGTTCTAGGCATACTCTTTGACAGTCATCCTACCTTGCTTCAAATTAACAAACTCTTTTATTTTTGCCTCCATCAACTCCTGAGGAAAGAATTGGTCTAGAAAACTACTAGAGAAATCATCCAACAGTGAGAATTAGGCATCATCTTTGGTAGCCTATTTTCATTCCTTATACCATTTTTATGTTATATCCTTCAGTTGATAGGTAGTGAATTCCACTCCCTACACATCAGAAGTATTCATAAACCGAAAGATATTTTTTATATCATTTATAAAATATTGATGATCCTCCTCAACTTTACAACCTGTGAACACAGGAGGGCTCAACCTTATAAACTTTTCAACCCTTGTGGCGTCAGAAGATGGAGTAACAAAAGCTATATGCTTAGTATAAAAAGCTACCGAATGAGCAAACATATAAATAGACAAATAAAATTCTAAATTTGACACATTATCCTGAGGAGATTTAGGAGGACTAGAGGGGATCGATGGAACTCTAGAATGGTAATCAGGAACTGGACCCCTAGATCGGGTCTGGACCCCACTAAAAAGATGTGTCTCATCTGCATTGTTCTTAAGCGGGAAAAGGAGTTTCCATGAGCTTCATATCATCTAGGTGGCATGATCTGAAAAGAAAATACATGGGAATTAGAGAGACTTAAGATCCCAGACTTTATAGCTTGAAATAAGACAACAGAAAGGGGAAACACTCCTAAATACCTCAAAGCCTCTCTCTTATAAGTGTGGTGCACTACACACCCATAAAAAAGACTCTGATTGACACGGCTTTGTTGGAAACTAAAGACATCAAAACTAGGCACTGATATGAATCCTACACAACCCGAACTAGGGCCTAGCCATGTTGGGTATCTTAATTCTTTTATGGACCAAAGATCACACCCTGCACCTAACCAACCCAATCATAATACACCCTAAAGTCGGATGACTTTTAAAGATATAACAAGATATCTTGTATAATATAAGAAACTTTTAATGCATATCTATAACCAACAACTAGGGATCAGCTAAACAAATGATCAATAGCTCTCAATAAGCACAGTAGTCCAGACAAAGCCTTCTAAACAGTGAACAAAAACTAGATATAAGTAAAATATGGGATATGCCCTCGACTGTAGCAAAAAATAGTTTCCAATAGTCTATATCTAATAAGAGAAACACAATCCTTAAATGGAGAATTCCAAAGTATGGAATCTAACCACTGCAAGTTGAATCTCAATCAATCCAAGATCACTAAGCAAGAGAAGTAGATATATGGCCAAATCTTACATCACGTGGGGATACAATATTCAAAAATGGTTAGCAGGATGAAATCTATCATTTAGATCAAGATAAAGATAAAATTATAATACCCTAATTGTTCCTTGAGTCTAAATCTATCTTCTGAGTATACGGAAATGACTTCCAAAGTGAATGATAGAACTATGTAGAATTTCTCAAATTTCTATTTTTTTTCATGTATAGTATTGAATAAGCTTTCCATTGATACAAATTTCATCAAAATCCGACATCAGACGGGGGAGTTATGGCCATTTTAATAAACAATATTAGAAGTGCCCAGCCTGACGGTGGACCTGACGGACCACCAAGTCCTTGGTGGACCGTAAAGTGCCCGTCAAGCCAAGGAAGTGACCTCTCTTTTTTGTCATCGTGCAACGGCCAAAGTGATTGACCGTCAAAAACACGATGGACCGTCATGGGATCCATTAGGTCAAGGCAGAATGTTCCATTTTTGGCCCTCGAGTGACGGACGATCTGGTTGGACCATCAAATTCCTGACGGAACGTCACTTTAACTTTTACTCTGAGACAAAACATCCCAGTTTTGGTGCTCGAGTAACGGATGACTTGGTGGACCGTCAGTCCCTCTAACAGACCATCAGGTCAACCGTCATAGGTCTCGATTAGCGAATTTTAGCTTTTTTGAAAGGACATTTTGGTATTTTTTTGTCCATTTTGATATTATAAATATATCCAAGTAGTAAAGGGAAGATCATTTTCTCTTATTTCTCTCCAATCTCTCCAAGAATTCTCTAGAAGCTTGGGTTTTCGTTCAAGACCCAAAAAAAAATATCCAATCTTCTTCCAAGAAATTCAAGAATCTCCCATAGATTTCTCCAAGTGGTTCAAGAATCAAGCTTTCCTAGTCAAAGGCATCAAGAATCTTAGCCTAATAGTGAGAGAAAGAAGTTCCAATCAAGTCTCTTATTCTCAAATTTATAATTCAAGGTATGTGGGGTTTGAACAAGAACACTTCTTTCGTTCTTATGCCCAAAGATTTAATTTCTACTATTGAAATCCATGATTTTTCAAAGTGGCTTTACACCCAAATTACTTTATTAATGATTTATGATATATGATCCAATCAGGATTGATACACATGACTATTTCATCATTTTATTCCTTAAATTGAGAACTTATTCTATGAGTTGAATATTGTTATTATGAGTTGATGATTTTTAAATGATTTAAGATAAGAGTCATGATTTAATCTTTTCTATGAGAAGTTTGATTATTGAATAAATATATAAAGATTAATATTTAAGCTTGAGAGTTAAGAATGAGTCCTATGATGTTTCCTTGAAGCTTTTGATATTTGAAAATGAGTCAAAAAGCAAAAGTACTTGATGTTGAGAAAGATTGTGCTGAGTTGAGTCAAGTTAGGAATCCACAAGATGTTTATGATTTACAGATGAGATATATAATTATGTTTTGGTGTTTTTAATAAACCCATGAGTTGATATTGATTAAGGTGGATTTCCTAATGCGGTCTAAGCTAAGTCTCAGAGGAGTATTTAGTATCGAGTGGGAAATATGGTATTTTCCTAACACTATGTGCCATTGTAGGATTGCTATTGCTAATTGTGGGATAGAGGCTGAGTATGGGATTATGATAATGAGATTGAGGTTGTAATTCCTACAAAGAGTACAACACTCCTGCCAATGTGGGGTTTTCTTCTTAGGAGGGAAAAATGTTGGACTCCATGTAGCTCATATGGTGTAGTCATATCGGTTATAAAAAACCCCCAAGTCCATAAAAGTTCAAGTTTCATGAGTTACCGAGTCACTCTAAGTCATGATTTAAAGAGTTTGAGTTGAGTATAATGATTTATGAGATATATAATTCTTGCATTACTAATAATGAGTTTCAAGGAATATATTTCAATTAATTCAAGCAAAGGAAGTTGTTATCGTCAGCATGCATGATTTTCATAATCATTTATGATATTATTTATAATATTGAATTGCACCCCCACATACTCAGTACATTCTTTAAAGTACTAACCCTCATATATTTTTATATGCTAAAGTGACTTATAATGTAGGTACAAATTATAGTGCAGATACCGCATTCAGTAAGTTTGCAACTTCCAGTAAGTAGGTGATGAGTCCTTTTGATTCGAGGGCTTGAGTCAGTTATACAGTTTGATGAGTATCATATTTTCTTACTTTAGTCGTATTGAGATTGGGTAGTTGGGAGTCATGACCCATCTATCTGAAGTCAGTACTAGTAGAGGCTTCATAGATAGTTAGTAGAAGTTGATGTATTCAGTTTTAGTTTCATTTGTAAAAGTAGAGTTGTAACCTTGTAACGTTCATAATTATATTGATAAAGTTCAGATAAGTTCTATGTTTTCACTGATCTCATGTAGGATTGAGTATTTTATTTAATTTTTTATGAGTTATACCAGTAGAAGGGTTAGCTTAGGGTTACTTATGCCCCTAAGCACTGTGTGACATCTCAGGACCCAATTTTAGGGTGTTACAAACTTGGTATCAGAGCACAGAGTTCAAGTGTCCTAGGATTTCAATGAAGCTGTGTCTAGTAGAGTCTCGTGAAATGGTACAAAGACGTCTGTACTTTTCTTCGAGTGGCTACAAAGAATTTAGGAAAGATCTCCATTCTTTTAAGTCTTAGATTGTGATATAGAAAGGTTCGTTGAGAAATTTATACAAATTCTTATCTTACCCTATTCGGGGCATGCCCGCCTTATTTTCAAGGTAATAGAGACAGTCAAACTCAATTCTTTGTAGATAGTAATTTCTCAAATAGTCCCCACAGATAGTTATAAAGCTGTAAATGAGCAAGAAAGTATCCTATTACTGCCTTATCATGCTTTGCTTATAAATCGTCCAATAAGCCCAAGTCAGTTTCTCTTCCAGATTTACTCTTCAGAATCCATATTGATAGTCTATACTTCTTTATCTATGTACTGTTCTTAAGGTAACATGATCAGTGAATTCTAATTTTCTCCCTCTAATAATGCCTTCAGACTTACTAGTGTGGAGTTTCAAAAGTTTTACAAATCGACTTGACTGAAGCCTACCAGCATGTTATAAGTTCCCCAAGCTTAATGTTATGTCCTCACCCTTACGAGTTATTCAGTTAAGATAGAGTGATATGTGTATTCCTAAATCATCAAATATTGTATGCCAAGTTTCTACCATTCATAATTTTGTCATCATTATAATGTTGAAACTGAAAGTCTAGTGAAGCCGTGTGGGGCTCTTTCGATTCATTAGCATAACTGCTTTGTTATTCACCTCAATTTTTTTTTCAAAATGTATAAATCAAAGACTAGTGAAGATGGGTGAGGCCTATTTTAATTCGCTAGCAACTCTTTATGTATCTGGTTTCCTCATGCTGATTAGAATTGGGTTTAGAGGTGAGGTGGCAAGAATGTTGGTACGTGTGATTTATTGAAAGTATGTATAGTTGAGCCTTTTTTTGTATGATCGAGTTAGTAATGAAGTGATATGTCCTTGTACATTAGCTTATGAAAGGAGGAAAAAGAGTTATTGGTTAACGTATATAGTAGTTTGCTGAAGTACGAAAAGAATTATTGATGGTGTGTTACATAAAATTTGTATAGGTTATGAACGAAGAAACTTAGTGAATGAGTGTTGTTAACTAGGGTGCTCCTGGGATTGCAAGAAGAAGTTAAGTTGAGGCTTAGAGAGCTATGAACTAAGTTAAGCTAGGTATGAAGGATTGAATATAATGATGGGTAGAAGAAGGATGCATTGATGGGTTGTAAATGAAATGGGCCATATGATTATGAAGCAGGCTAGCATTTATGGATATTCTGTTTTTTTGTTTCCAAGTGAAAATTTTGTGTTTGAGGTGGAGTTGTAAGTTATGTTGAGCGCTAGGCATTAAACTTGGATGATTGGTGGCCATGAAAGTTGTATATAAGAGCTTTAGTCTAATCGGCTTGTAATTAAGTTTGATATTGTATCCATGATAAGGAAGTTTACCCAAAATTCAATGGGGTTGTACTATTTTCAAGGATCATTGCACGTGGTGTAGATAGTGGCGCTGTGGAGCTACTAGGTGGAGAAAAGACTAGTCAGGTAATGAACGATATTCTTGATGAAGGAGTTAAGGGGTTTAGATTGAAAATGTTAAGCCTTTTTTGTGTGAGTTTGATTCTCATTGTTTGGAAATATAAGTCTACAAGCGTGATATTAGTAGGTTATAATGGTAATAGTATGATCTGTTAAAGATTGGGAAACATTCTAGTTGAGCATTAGAATCTAAGATTTGAAATTTCAAAAATTGAGTTAATAGGAATGAAGGTTGAGTGTTATGTGGTGTATACTCCAACTATGGGGATGATCGTGTAAATATGAAGTTAGTGAGCATGCAGGTATCATATGATGACTACTAGAGGTATAGGGGGACAAAATGTAATTTAGAAGGTGGTGTAAGGAAGTGGTCGTATAATATCAGATGTAGTCACTAAGATTAAATTCTATTATTTTGTGTATTAATTATATCCCGAACTCTAGAGTAAAATAATTTAATTTTAGATTAGTGCATATGTGGTGGTTCACCTATTCATAGTGATGGCTTAAGTCTAAGGGGGAGATGATAGAACGATTAACCAAGTTAAGCTCCCCTATTTTAGGAGATGTGCCAGTAAGTTGTAAGGTACCAGTGGGAAAGAATGATGCTCGACCCATTCTTATTTCAGAACTTTTCAATTTTTCCAATAATTACTCATGCTTTACACTTCAGTTCCATAATCATAACTCATGCATACCATAAAGAATTATGCCCTCTCTTAGTTCCCAAAATGCGGAGTTTCAGATCTTTTAGCAATTGGAATTACATTCCATAAATTGCGAGTTCCAGATTTAGGTCATGTGGATCATGACTCATGTACTCAAGTCTTGTGGTATGTTCAGTTCAAGTAATCAAGTAATGCTTCTAATGATCAACAAAAATTCAGATTTATATCGTGCATGTCCTAGGGCTATATTTCTTTGATAAGTTTATGATTTTAAATCCTCTATTCTTCAAGCCTGAGTTGAGTGTCAAGTTATTCATAGTATCTATTCATGTGTCAAATCCTCATTCTCTAATCTTTTAGTTGCCTTTCCTTAATTAAGTTAGTAGTGTTGAATGGTTTTTTAGACGGGAGAGAGAAGATATTTCCTTATCAACATCAGAGGGTGGCATGCTTACTTTGGCTAAGCGGTAGGATGAAGTAAGATTGAGGATAAGTCTTTAATACATACCATGGTTAGTTGAAGTTTAATATGTTATGATTGGAAAGATTGTTGTATGTTCGTTTTGTGTAATTCCATGAGTTTGAGGGGAAAATTAAAGTGAAGCGTTTGTATGGGACTTGATTAGTTAGGAGTATGTCGGGTGTACTTGTCTAAGGTGATTTCATGCAATTTGTTCTTGATAATGGGTGTGTAGGAGATGAATAAGAGGCTTTATACTTCATAAGTGTTTGATTAGGAATACATATATGGTGATGAAGATGGGCTTGGAGGTCGAGTTTGTGTACGTATGGATGGATACATTGCACCTTAGTAAATGTCTAGTACTACATGGATTGGCGTTGTCGAAAAGGTAATAAGAATTACTCTTGAAGTGAGAGGTTGTAAAAATGTAGATATGTGGAAGTCAATGATTCAGAATGGTGTCTTGTGGTGAATTTGGTTGTTCTAGGTTAGGCATGAAAACTATGAGAGGGTTTGGTTTGAGTAGATATGAGTAGATGGAAGCATCAGTGCCATGTGATGATTATAAGTCATAATAATTAAGTATAGTATCGGAAGTGTATAATATAGTTGAGAGAGCGTTCGAGAGGTATGGTTAAGTTTGAGAGTAAGAAGTCGCATCACTTGAGGCCTACTACTTCTATCCCGACTTATGATTTATAGGTTTATGTTCCAAGCTAGGGGATTATGGCAATTCTATGATCTCTGATTCAGATGTCTTGTTTAGATCTTGCCCGAAGTTCCTTTCTCCTTCATACCGTTAGAATTCCTTAGAAGGGGGTTGAAGGAATCCTCCACTTAAGTATGAGTATCTAGTACGATTCCATTTGCATAGTCGGCAACCCAGCTTTTAAAATTCAGTAGATAGGTTCTATGGTCTTCCATTTTTCAAAACTAGTCTGGTCTTACCACTCAAAGTTTCATAAGTACGGTCAATCCGGCAAGTGGTTGCTCGCACCTAAAAGCTACAAATTCAGTTCAGTATATGTATCAGGCATCAGTTTTAGATCCGGATATCTTATTATTATTCAGTCTGTAGGTATTCATTGAATGGTCTTTATTTTTTTCCAAGTATTCTAACCCAGACAATGTAATACCCATTGTATTATTTTAGCCTTGTTCCTTGTGACCTACGCTTGCATAAATTATCACTTTGCAGTCTATGAGTACGATTGCACCCTGATCAAATCAAGTAAATCCTAAATTCTCAGCATGAGCCGGCACTTTATCATAAGTAGAAGGCAAACCATCTCAGACTTAGTTGAGAATTACATTTGTCCTCTATTCTATTGTTTTCCAGTCTCGGATCCAACGGTATAGCTATTCTCACCACGATTTATACATTCAGTGAAGTACTCCAAAGCTTAGAAAGATATTGATTCAAATTAGTAAGTTATTTCAGCTATGTATCTTTAGCTTTCTTTGTGTTCTTGCCGAAACTAGCAACATTCGAGGACGTATGTTTCTAAGGGGGAGATATTGTAATACCCCGATTGTTCCTTGAGTCTAAATCCGTCTTCTTAATATGGAAATGACTTCCAAAGTGAATGAAGATAGAACCGTGTAGAATTTCTCTAATTTCTATTTTTTTTCATGTAGAGCATTTAATAAGATTTCCATCAATACCAATTTCACCAAAATCCGACATTAGACGGGGGATTTCTGGCTATTTTACTAAACAATGTCAGAATCGACCAGTCCTGAAGGTGGACCTGACGGACCGCCAAGTCCTTGGTGGACCGTCAAGTGTCCCATCAAGCCAAGGCAGTGACCCCTCTTTTTGGTAATCGTGTGACACCAAAGTGGTGGACCGTCAAAAAGACGACGACCGTCAAGTAGTCCATCAGGTTGAGGCAGAATGTTCCATTTTTGGCCCCTGAGTGACGGACGGTATGGTGGACCTTCAGATTCCTGACGGACCGTCACTTTGACCATCACTCCGAGGAAGAACATCGTAGTTTTGGAACTTGAGTGACGGATGACTTGGTGGACTGTCAGTCCCTCTAACGGACCGTCAGGTCGACCATCATAGGCCCCGATTAGCGAATTTCAGCTTTTTCGAAAGGACATTTTGGTATTTTCCATCCATTTTGATATTATAAATATATCCAAGTAGTAAATGGAAGATCATTTTCTCTTATTTCTCTCCAATCTCTCCAAGAATTCTCTAGAAGCTAGGGTTTTCTTCCAAGACCCAAAAAAAAAAATCCAATCTTCTTCCAAGAAATTCAAGAATCTCCCATAGATTTCTCCAAGTGGTTCAAGAATCAAGCTTTCCTAGTCAAAGTCATCAAGAATATTAGCCTAAAAGTGAGAGAAAGAAGTTCCAATCAAGTCTCTTATTCTCAAATTTATAATTCAAGGTATGTGGGGTTTGAACAAGAACACTTCTTTCGTTCTTGTGCCCAAAGATTTAATTTCTACTATTGAAATCCATGATTTTGCAAAGTAGGTTTACACCCAAATTACTTTATTAATGATTTATGATATATGATCCAATCAAGATTGATACACATGACTATTTCATCATTTT
>NW_025893064.1:38501-111503 GCF_002878395.1 Capsicum annuum
AATGAAAGGGCACTTGAATGTCCCCTTAATCAAAATGGTTTGTCTATGGATAATGTTTGCAAGAATAGTGGTATGACGATACCACTAGTTTATTAAATAGCCTTAGTTAATAAACGGATAATTGTATTGTTTGGACTTGGTTATAATTGGACATTAATGGCTGGGAATGTAGCTAAGCCGTGGAAGGTGGGTTTCCCGGGTAGGATAATACCCGAAACTCATATTTGCCAATATGAGGGGTCTTCGATAGATACTTACGAGTGTCACATTCATATTGGAAGGATGTACTAGTCATACCAGGGATATTGCTTGGTTGTGCAGCTACATGCACTAGGACCCTTTAAGTAGGGGAGATGAACCCATATGGCCCGTGGGTGGTAGGACTGCGAAGCTAGACAACACAAGTAAGGGTTTTAAATGGCATGTTAAACCCGGTCTCTTTTCCTTGCACTTATATATATGTATAGTTGTGTATATTGGATGTTTATACTTTGTTTTTATAACTGGTATTATTTTTTCCTTATCCTGAGTACATGCTAGCATTCACCTGCTAACCAATGTAGTGGTGGCTGTATACCCATACTACACAGGAACCAACGGTTCTATTCCTCTTGCTTAGGATTAAATTTGGGGACAGTCGATATTGGATTGAATTGGTGAGCTTCCATAGTTCGGAAGGCATCTATTTCATGTCATAGTTTACTTTACATAATTCTTGCCTTTCATAAACTTTGGTTTTTGGCTATGGTTGGGGGCATGTCCTGATTAAATACTCTTTGGTTTGTCTAGAGTCTTTGTATAAATAATTATTGACTTGGGTGTGGTATGGACTGTTTTTGTTATATATATATATATATATATATATATATATATATACATTAGCTTATTATCATGGTATTAGTTTATGGCTTTTTCATTGGTTTGGTTGGCTATAGGTTGGTTTGACTTGATTGGGTTGGTCTTAGTTATAGACTTATCCCAGTGTCTCTGCATGGTTGTACACGCTATCTTGTTATATGTTTAGACTTCAACTGGCTTAATATATGATAATATTGGTTGGGTTTGGTAATGGGGCAATCCTCGACCTTGGTTGGGGTTAGGATTGCCCACTACGATAAGGCCCTAGTTTCGGATACATCATCCATGTAGATATCTTTTTTAATCATAAAAGCCTTCAATTTGTTTTTACCCAGAAGGATTTGAATCTCAGGAAGAGGAGGTGGCTTCAGTTGTTGAAACACAATAATATGAGTCTCTATTATCACCTAGGTAAAGCTAATATGGTTGTTGATGCCCTTAGAAGGTTATCCATAGGGGGCCTAGCTCATGTGGATGAAGATAAGCAGTAATTGGTGAAAGATATTCATAGTTTGTTTAACCTTGTAGTTCGTCTTATGGTCTCTAAGAATGGGTATGTGTTTGTGGAAAAGATGGCACAGTCCTCTCTTTATACTGAAGTAGAGGAGAAACAAGTATTAGATCTCGCCTTAATGAAGATTAAGGAAGATATGGGACAACAAAAGTTATAGCTTTTGAGACTAGTGGCGATGGTATCTTGAGGTACCAAGGCAGATTATGTGTTCCTGACATAGATGGGTTGTGAGAGAGGATCTGCTTGATGCTCATTAATCATAGTATATGATTCATCCTGGTTTGACGAAGATGTATCATGATCTTAAGGATATTTGTTGGTGGAATAAGATAAAGCAAAATATGGTTAGTTTTGTGGCTAAATACATGCTGTGTCAACAAGTGAAGGTTGAGCACTTGTGGCCCAGATGGTTGTAACAAGATATCAAGTGGCCATTTTTGAAGTGTGAAGAAATTAACATGTATTTTGATATCGGTCTTCCTCAGTCTCAGAATCAATTTGATTAGATTTGGATCATTGTGCATAGGATGATTAAATCTGCTCACTTCTTACTAGTGAGGACTAGTTATTGGCAAAGAATTCTGCAAAGTTGTTCCTCCAGGAGATTGTGAAGTTGTATGGGGCGCTTGTTTCTATTATTTTGGATTGTGGCACTCAGTTTTCATTTTAGGTTTGGTGTTAGTTTCATATAGATTTGTGAAATAAGGTGAGCCTTATTACTTCTTTCTACCCATGGTCAGATGAGCAAGCGAAAAGGAATATTCAGACACTAGAAGACATTCTTAGAGCTTGTGTGATTGACTATGGTTCTAGTTGGGTGGTTCATTTGCTTCTTATAGAGTTTCCATATAATAATTGCTACCACTTTGGTTTTGGTATGGCTCTATTTGAGGCTTTGTATGGTAGGAAGTGTAGGTCTCCCATTGGGTGGTTTGGAGTTGGTGAAGCTAAGACGTTTTGCCCCAACTTGGTTCCTCAATTTATGGAGAAGGTGAAGGTTATTCAGGACAGTCTTCAAGCTATCCAAAGTCGCAAAAAGTCCTACGCAGATGTGTGGAAAAGGGAGTTAGAGTTTAGTGATTATGATTGGGGATTCTTAATGTATCCCCCATGAAGGAAGTGATGTAGTTTTTTTAAATGGGGAAGCTCAGTCCCCATTATGTTGGTCCGTACTTGATGTTGAAGAGGGTTGGTAATGTTTGATAAGAATTGGAGTTTCCCTATAGTTTGAGCTCCATTTATCTGGTGTTTCACGTTTAGATGTTGAGAAAATGTGTGGCTTGTCTTTCAACGGTTAATCCTTTGGATGAGGTAGGCATTTCAGATTTCTTGTCTTATGAGTAAGTCACAATTAATATTTTGTATCAACAAGTTCGTCGATTGCAGACAAAGGACATAGCTTTGGTAAAGGTTTGATAGAGGAACAACAAGGTTAAAGAGGCTACTTGGGAAACCGAAGAGAACATGATGTACAAGTATTCGTTCTTGTTTTCCGCTCTAGATAAATAGTTCTTAATCTATGTGTATTACTTGATATCTTTGTTTCCTGACTTTTTAAAAGGAAAGAGTGATTTCCTTAGCATTTTTGTTTTCTGTCTTTGTTAAAGGTAAGAGTACAGGCATGTGGAGTCTATTCGTGCGAATAAATGACTTTTCCCATCATTCGAGGATTAATGATCCAAGTGGGGTAGAATTGAAACACCTTGGATTTTCATAACTTTTAAATTCCTTGAGCTTTAAGCACACTTGTTATTATTTGCCCTTTGAGTCCTAGGGAGTCCTGATGAGTCATTAGGACAAGTCGTAACCAAATCATATAAGTTTGTGGCACGATTAATCTCTGAGTACGAGTGGCTCAAAATGAGCAGTAAAGATTTTATACGGGTCATTTGGTGTCCAGTGTATACCAACAATGGGTTACGACTGGGACCTACAAGTCATAGGGTCCCATTACAAGACCTCTGGCTGAGTCGTAATGTAATACACCGCATGTTTTTAAGCTAGGAAGTGAATAAGTATTCCTACATATGAAACGTCCTATCCTGTGATTAATACTTGAGTACATGACTTATAATGAATATCCTAGTGATAGGATAGTTTATGATGCATTAAGTATGTTCATATGAGTCACTTAAGGTAATACAAGCTAAGAGTTTTTGAATCCATCAAGTTTTAGTGTTCGATTTTGCAAGGTTCATCTTTGAACGAGTATAACTCGATGTTAATTTGGTATTTTGGATGATTTAGACCTACCAAATTTTAGAGAATCGAATTAGCTTTCCAACGATACCAATTTTGCCATAATCCAATACCCGAGCAAAAAGTTATGCCCATTTTCGTCAGAGACAGTAAGGATAGGCGATTGGTTAGGCGCTGCCCAACCTAAACATAGGCGATTGGTTAGGTGCCGCCCAACCTAGCTTAGGCAATCACTTGGGCGCCGCCTAAGTCAATTCCAGGTGCGAAAAGAACTCTGTTTTGAGTTATTTTAAGGGTAATTAAGTCTTTTAACACTCCTTACACGTCCCTAAACTTAACCCTACAAAATATATAGCTTCTAAACATATTACAACCCTATTATCATCTCAAAGCTCATCATCCAAGAGCACTAAAAGAGTAAAACAGCTAGGGCTGCATAACTAAGCTTGAAGATCCGATTTCAAGGAAATTCTTCTGTCAATCATTAAAAATCTTCCTTCTAAGGTATTCGTGAGTTGATTTATGGATCCCTTTCATCTATAAAGCTCAAAAACCCTCTTTTTCATTATAAAGTATGATTTTTATATTGTTGGGTGTTGATGATCATGTTGTTGATATTGGGTGATTCCCATGATGGAATCTTTATATGATTTTTTTTGAATTTCATGATATCATATGAGTTAGAAACATTTAAATTTAGTTGTTCATGATGTACAATTTGATGATTTCACCTATGCTTAAGATGTGCATGGAAGGTGTTTGATAAAACGCCTAAGAAACTAGAAATCATGCAATATAGCTAAATTGTGACTAAGTGAAGGATTCATGATATGCCCTTACGTTCCAATGACTTCTATGTTGATAATGTTCCTTGTAAATGTTGTTGGAATACTCATGAACTATTCTTATGAGATTATGCTATGTTTACTTGCAAATCCTACTTATGAACAAGATGTATGATAACCATGTAATCCACATGAACTTTTATGCTATTGGTATGTGTTGCCAATATGATTATGCAATGAACATGATATTAAGATTGTGCAAGTACTTCCATGTGATATGAAATCCTTTTCATGCAATACATTATTGATAACCATGCTTAGTATGAGATCCCTTCTTATGATATTATAAATTATGGACTCTACTCTTATAATCAAGTCAGTCATGTGTGTCAGTTTCCCTCCATCGAGTCCTGGGGGTACTTGTACCCAAAAACTATAGCCGTGTGCCTAGATCCATGTCATGTTTCACGATATCCGAACTCGAGCTATGATTCCATAGAATTCAGTCAGTCATGTGACTCAGGGAAACCTCATGATTTTAGTCAGTTGTCAGATATCAGTAACATTCCGCCAGTCAACGAAAGTTAATAAGATTAAGTCATGCACAGTCATTTATTCATGTCCAGTCCCTCTAGATGGGAGTAGAGGTTAGCACCAAGTGAACCCAAGGATGGGAACTTACCCGCTAGTTCAGGGTGTGATTCTTAGTAGTTATCCTTGTGTTCCAGAACTACATAGCCAGCGTAGGTTGAGACATCTTAACCCATCAGAATAGGGTTGATGAGGTGGCTTAACCTGTCAGTTTAGGGTTCCCACCATTCTCATTCAGTATCCGCTAGATAAGGGCCACTCACAGGCTGTCCTTACCTGTAGCACGATATTGACACCTCTCCAATCAGGGCAAAAATTTGACCCCAGCTTAGCTGTAATGGCATACATGGGGCATGTCGGTTAAACACTACTACCCACAGTTTCAGTATCACTCTCAATAAAAGAACTCAGGGTGTTCTTCAGATTTTAGTATATACAGGATTGTCAGACACAGTCGTCCATGTTATCAGTTTCAGTATCAGTCATGACAGTTATTAGTAAACCATGTATTAGCTTACAGGTCATGCTATCACGTATTCACGGTCCCAGTTTCTGTATATGTGTGTTTGCACTCCCACGTTCATAGTAGTCAGTCAGTGTTGTTCATGCATGTAACCTTTTATGTTCAGCCTACCTTTCTTGTATACTCAGTACTCCAATTGTACTGACGCATTTGCGCTATGGTGTTTTATTTTCATGTTACACCATAGGTTCCAAGACACGAGCTCTAGCCCAGCAATAGCAGTAGCATTCCAGTCGCAGAGGCATAGTAAGTCCTCATTGATTCGAGGACAATATGATTTGATTCAGTTATTTATTTCTTCAGTTCAGTTTTATGGAGTTAGTTGGAGACATGTTCCTTCAACTTCTTATACATATAGTTTAGAGCCTTTCAGATTTATGTTCAGATTTACGTTCAGATTAAGTTGTTTTGGGTATTTTCACCCACATGATTGTATTTAGTTGAATCTTAAGGCCTTATAGTTCTATGTATTCCGCATTATTATATCATGATTTGCAGTATATAGGTACAGATATCAGTCATGGGTCAGCTTTTGGTCTTTCGGGTTCATGAGTACCGTGTAGCATTCCGGTTCAGTGAATCGGTGTGTTACGAACTTGGTATCAGAGTCTAAGGTTCAATAGAGTCTTAGGAAGTCTGAAAGCCACATCTAGTAGAGTCTTGTACATGGGTGTGTTGCGCGCCATATTTATATGCGGGAGCCTATAAGATGTTTTAGGAACATTCCCCTTTCTTCATTATTCATGTCATTCTAGTGAGCATAATCACAAGTTAAAATCTTCAGTCCCGACAGGATCAGGAAAATTCTCCTGATATCGTTGCTGGTACGTTATAGATTTTCCATGTTCATGTTTATGCTTTGCTAGACCCAGGTGCATATTTGTCTTTTGTTACTCCATACATAGCAGGCAATTTCGAAATTAGTCCCGAAGTCCTAGCAGAACCCTTCTCAGTTTCTACACCAGTGGGTAAAACCATCATAGCCCGGTGGGTATACAGGAACTGCCCAATTATGATATCTTAGAAATCCACATCAGTAGATTTAGTGTAGTTAGAGATGACTAATTTTGATGTCATTCTCGACATGGATTGGCTTCTTTCCTTCTATGCCACAGTCAACTGTAGAAACAGGATAGTTCAGTTTCAGTTCTCGAATGAGCCCGTCCTAGAGTGGAAGGGTAGCATTTCAGCGTTTAGGGGTCAACTTGTTTCCTACCTTTGGGTAAGGAAAATGATTTCTAAGGGGTGTGTGTATCATCTCATGTATGTTAAGGATTCCAGTTCTGAATCTCCCAGCCTCGAAGTAGTCTCTGTTGTTAATGAATACTCAGATGTCTTTCCCGAAGATGTTCTAGGCATTCCTCCTGAAAAGGAAATAGACTTCGGCATAGACCTTCTTCCGGATACTCAACTTATTTCTATTTCGCCATAAAGAATGGCACCAGCTAAACTTAAGGAACTGAAAGATTAGTTGAAGGATCTCTTAGATAAGGGATTCATCAGACCCAACATTTCCCCATGGGGTATGCCGCTGTTATTCGTGCACAAGAAAGACAGATCTCTCAGGATGTGTATTGATTACCGTCATCTCAACAAGGTCATGGATAAGAACAAATATCCTCTTCCTGGATCGATGATCTATTTGACCAACTACAGGGTGCCAGTTACTTCTCCAAGATAGACCTCAGATCAGGCTATCATCAGCTCAGAGTTAGAGAATGTGACATTCCCAAGACAACTTTTCGTACTTGGTATTGTCACTTTGAATTTTTAGTCATGTCATTTGGTCTTACCAATGCCCCTGCAGCTTTTATGGATTTGATGAACCGTGTGTTCAAGCAGTACTTGGACATGTTTGTCATAGTCTTCATAGATGATATTCTGGTCTATTATCGCACAGAGCGTGATCATGTAGACCATCTCAGGATTGTTCTTCAGACTCTCAGGGATCACCAATTATTCGCTAACTTCAGCAAGTGCGAATTTTGGCTAAGATCAGTAGAATTCCTTGTTCATATTATTTTCGGTGATGGAATTAGAGTAGATACTCAGAAAACTGAGGCAGTAAGAAACTGGCCCAGACCCGTATCTCCATAGATATTAGGAGTTTCTTGGGTTTGGCTGGCTATTACAGACGGTTTGTCGAGGGATTTTCTTCTATTGCATCTCCCATGTCCAAATTGACTCAGAAGAAGATTAATTTAGTGGTCAGATTCATATGAGAAGAGATTTCAAGAGTTGAAGACTCAACTCACCTCCGCTCCAGTTCTAGCTATTCCAGATGGTTCAGACGGTTTTATTGTCTATTGTGATGCATCCATAGTGGGTTTAGGTTGTGTCCTCATATAGCATGGTAAGGTCATAGCCTACGCCTCCAGACAGTTATCCTACTCATGATCTTGAGTTAGCAGAGGTAGTTTTTGCCTTGAAGATTTGAAGGCATTATCTCTATGGAGTTCATGTAGATGTCTTCACAGACCATAAAAGCCTCCAGTATGTCTTTTCCTAGAAAGATCTCAATTTTCGCTAGAGAAACTGGTTAGAGCTCTTGAAGGCTTATGACAAGAGTGTTCTTTATCATCCGGGCAAGGCCAATGTTGTTGCCGACGCTCTCAGTCGACTCTCCATGGGTAGTATTTCTCACATTAAGGATAGTTAGAAAACGATTGCTTAGGAGATCCATCAGCTTGCTAGACTAGGCATTCGCTTAGTCGATACTTCATAGGGTGGCGTATGTGTTCATAGTAGTTCAGATTCATCTCTAGTTTCTGAGGTGAAAGAGAAATAAGACAGGGATCCTAGCCTTTTCTAGATCAAAGAGTCAGTTCAGAATTAGAAAGTTGAGGTTTTCTCCCAAGGGGGAGATGGTGTTCTTCGTTGTCAGGGTAGTCTATGTGTTTTAGGTGTAGATGAATTGAGGCAGCAAATACTTGCAGAAGCGCATGATGCACGATACTCTATTCATCCAGGGGCCACTAAGATGTACGCGACATGCGGGAGATCTATTGGTAGAGTGGGATGAAGAGAGATGTTGTAGAGTTTTTGGCTAAGTTCTCTACATGTCAGTAGGTTAAGATAGAGCATCAGAAATCTAGTAGTTCTATGCAAGAGTTCACTATTCCTACTTGGAAGTGGGAAGAAGTTAACATGGACTTCGTGACAGGTTTGCCTAGAACTCATCATCAGCATGATTCTGTTTGGGTCATTATAGATAGAATGACCAAGTCAGCTCATTTCCTTCCTGTTCTTACTTCTTATTCTGCTGAGGATTATGCCAAACTCTATATCAGGGAGTTAGTCAGATTACACAGTGTTCTACTATCTATCATCTCAGACAGAGGTACCCAGTTCACCTCTCACTTTTTGGAAATCATTCCTTAAGGGTCTCGGTACCCAAGTCCATCTCAGTACAATATTTCATCCTCAGACAGATGGTCAAGAAGAGAGGACCATTCGGACTCTTGAAGATATGCTAAGGGTGTGTGCAATTGACTTCAAGAGAAGTTGGGACGACCACTTTCCTTTGATTGAGTTTGCATACAACAATAGCTATTATTCTAGTATTCAGATGGCTCCATTCAAAGCTCTCTATGGTAGGAGATGTAGATCTTTGATTGGTTGGTTCGAAGTTAGTGAGGCCTCAATTATAGTTCCGGACTTAGTATTCGACACCTTAGAGAAAGTTCAGTTGATAAGAGAGAGACTCCAGGTTGCTCAGAGCCAACAAAAGTCCTATGCAGATGTTCGTAGAAAGGATCTCAAGTTTGAGGTCAATGAATATGTTTATCTTAAGATATCTCCCATGAAGGGAGTGAAAAAGTTCGACAAGAAAGGGAAACTCAGTCCTCGGTATGTCGGTCCCTTCAGAATTCCTTGTTGCTTCGACAAGGTAGCTTATGAGCTTGAGCTGCCTTCAGATCTAGCCTCAGTCAATCCAGTCTTCCATGTCTCTTTGCTAAAGAAGTGCATAGGTGACCCAACAGTTGTTGTCCCTATTCAGAGCATCGACATTTAGAACAGCCTCTGCTATAAAGAGATTCCAGTCAAAATCTTAGATTATCAGACTCATAGATTGAGGAACAAAGAAGTCCCTCTAGTCAAGGTTCTTTGGCATAATCGGTCTCATGAGGGAGATACTTGGGAAGCAGAAGCAGATATGCATACCAAGTATCCTCACCTCTTCCCCACCAATTCAGATCAAGCTCAAGGTAACAGTTCTCCTTAATCTTATTCAGTTTCACGTTCATGTTTCCAGTATAAACTTGGTACCTATTAATCATTTCATACTCAGTCATGCATTCATGTGTCAGTTGTTTGTGCATCAGATATGCACGAGTTTAGTATGTTTAGTATGTATGTCATGAGATCAAGTTTCAGTTCTTTATGTTTAGTTCAGGTTCTATAGTCTTGTATCCCTTCTCAGTAAATTCTCATTCGGATGAATGTTCCCAAGGGGAGATATTGTAATATCCCGCATGTTTCTAAGCTAGGAAGTGAATAAGTATTCCTACATATGAAATATTCTATCCTATCATTCATACTTGAGTACATGACTTACAATGAATATCCTAGGGATAGGATAGCTTATGATGCATTAAGCATGTTCATATGAGTCACTTAAGGTAATACAAGCTAAGAGTTTTTGAATCCATCAAGTTTTAGTGTTTGATTTTGCAAGGGTCATCTTTGAACGAGTATAAATTGATGTTAATGTGGCATTTTGGCTGATTTATACCCACCAAATTTTAGAGAATCGAATTATCTTTCCAACGATAAAAATTTCGCCTTAATCAAATACCCGAGTGAAAAGTTATGCCCATTTTCATGAGAAATAGTAAGGATAGGCGATTGGTTAGGCGCCGCCCGACCCAAACATAGGCGATTGGTTAGGCGCCGCCCAACCTATCTTAGTCAATCACTTGGGCGCCACCTAAGTCAATTCCAGGTGCCAAAAACACTCCGTTTTGAGTTATTTTAAGGGTAATTAAGTCTTTTAACACTCCTTACACGTCCCTAAACATAACCCTACGAAATATATAGCTTCTAAACATATTACAACCCTATTATCATCTCAAAGCTCATCATCCAAGAGCACTAAAAGAGAAAAACAACTAGGGTTGTGTAACTAAGCTTGAAGATCCTATTTCAAGGAAATTCCTCCGTCAATCATCAAGAATCTTCCTTCTAAGGTATGCGTGAGTTGATTTATGGATCTCTTTCATCCATAAAGCTCAAAAATACTCTTTTTCATTATAAAGTAAGATTTCTATATTGTTGAGTGTTGATGATTATGTTGTTGATATTGGGTGATTCCCAAGATGGAATCTTTATATGTTTTTTTGAATTTCATGATATCATATGAGTTGGAAACATGTAAATTTGGTTGTTCATGATGTATACTTTGATGATTTAACCTAAGATTAAGATTTGTATGTAAGGTGTTTGATAAAATGCCTAAGAAACTAGAAATCATGCAATATAGCTAAATTATAACTAAGTGAAGGATTCATGATATGCCCTTACGTTCCAATGACTTCTATGTTGATAATGTGCCTTGTAAATGTTGTTGGAATACTCATGAACTATTTTTATGATATTATGCTATGTTTACTTGCAAATCCTACTTATGAACAAGATGTATGATAACCATGCAATCCACATGAACTTCCATGCTATTGGTATGTGTTGCCAATATGATTATGCAATGAACATGATATTAAGATTGTGCAAGTACTTCCATGTGATATAAAATCCTTTCCATCTAATACATTGTTGATAACCATGTTTAGTATGAGATTCTTACTTATGATATTATAAATTATGGACTCTAATCTTATGATCAAGTCAGTCATGTGTGTCAGTTTCCTTCCATCGAGTCCTAGGGGTACTTGTAACCAAAAACTATAGCTGTGTGCCTAGATCCATGTCATGTTTCACGATATCTGAACTCGAGCTATGATTCCATAGACTTCAGTTAGTCATGTGACTTAGGAAAACCTTATGATCTTAGTTATTTTTCAGGTATCAGTAACATTCCCCCAGTCAACAAAATTCAGTAAGATTAAGTCATGCACAGTCAGTTATTCATGTCCAGTCCCTCCAGATGGGAGTAGAGGTTAGCACCGAGTGAAACCAAGGATGGGAACTCACCCGCCAGTTCAGGGTGTGATTCTAAGTAGTCATCCTTGTGTTCCAGAACTACGTAGCCAGCGTAGGTTAAGACATTTTTACCCATCAGATTAGGGTTGATGAGGCGGCTTAACCCAGATAAGGGTCACTCATAGGTTGTCCTTACCCGTGGCACGGTATTGACACCCCTCCATTCGGGGCAGAATTTGGACCCCAGCTTAGCCATAACAGCATACATGGGGCATGTCGGTTAAAGACTACTTCCCACAATTTCAGTATCAGTTTCAATAAAAGAGCTCAGGGCATTCTTCGAATTTTAATATATACAGGACTGTCAGATACAGTCGTGTATGTTATCAGTTTAAGTATTAGTCATGACAGTTATTCATAAACCATGTATTAGCTTACAGGTCATGCTATCATATATTCACGGTCCTAGTTTCTATATATATGTGTTTGCACTCCCACGTTTATATTAGTCAGTGAGTGTTGTTCATGCATGAAACCCTTTATGTTCAGCCTACCTTCTTCGTATACTCAGTACTCCAGTTGTATGATGCATTGCACTATGGTGCTTTCTTTTTATGTTACACCATAGGTTCCAAGACATGAGCTCCAGCCCAGCAGTAGCGGTAGCATTCCAGTGGCAGGGATACAGTGAGTCCTCATTGATTTGAGGACAATATACTTTGATTCATTTATTTATTTCCTCAGTTCAATTTTATGGAGTTAGTTGGAGACACGTTCATTCAACTCCTTATTTAGATAGTTTAGAGGCTTTCAGATTTATGTTCAGATTTACATTAAGATTGAGTTGTTTTGGGTATTTTCACCCACATGATTGTATTCAGTTGAATCGTATGGCCTTACAGTTCCATGTATTCCGCATTATTATATCATGATTTGCAGTATATAGGTACAGATATCAGTCATGGGTTAGCTTGTGGTCCTTCGGGGTCATGAGCATCGTGTAGCATTCTGATTCAGTGAATCGGGGTGTTACATGTAAGGTCACCATTGTAGAGTGACTTGGTGGTAATGCGTTGGTTACTAATTATGTTGCTGCGTTGTAAGGAGTGGATACGAGTCGATGGTTGACTTATAGTAAGATGATCCTTTTTCTACTTTTAAGTTAAGGGCATTCTAGACATTTCTCTTCTTATCCAACTTGAAACCCACATCCTATGACCTCACTAGGGTGTCATTAGCCCTCATAAACACATCAAAATAAGTTTTCAACACTTAAATTCCTCAAGGTTAAGAAAACTTAGGGTTTTAAAAAGGTTGATCAATTAGGGCTCTCAAGGGTGATTTCTCTCCATACATCTTACTATTATAGGCATGTAACTCTTTCCTCATCGTTAATTTTTTTAAAATCATATGTATTCAAGTGATATTCACATGGAATTTTTTTGGTGTTGAAAATAAGGTTTGTGGGTATTGAATGCTTATTGTTGATCAATGTTTTCCCATGATTTAATTTTAATTATTCATGCTTTAAATAAGGTTTTAAACTTATGGGTGCATGAGTATTGTAAATGAACTAGGGAATTGTGATTTTCCTAAATTTGTGACTTTGAAATGGAAATGGCCGCAACCCATTATGTAAAATTGGTTTTGAGTTATGAGAAAGGTGGAAATTTGTAAATTATACTAGCCTTGAACTACTGCATGATATAAAGAGGTATTTGAAAACACAATGGTATGATATAATGAGCAAAGGGAGTCAGCGTTCCCCTTCCTTGTATTAATGAACAAAGAGAGGTGTTCTCCCTAAGTTAATGGAATTTTTTTTGGCATGATGTACTACCTTGCAAGTGTAGTTGGTATGACGATACCAACAGTGTATGACTTAATGTGGAATATGGTTCATGAATGGGAGTGTGTGATAAGTGTTTTAATTGGGTGATAAATAGGTTTGTGTAGCTGATTCATGAAAGTATAGGTCCAGGTGACCAACACTGGAAAATGTATTTGGCGACGCAGGGGTCAAAGTGACCAGGGAGGTTCGAGTCCCCCAAAAATCATTATATTATTGGGTGATTAAGTAACCTTAGTATATGTTGGAAGGTTTGAGTCCCCTGTGTTCCTATATATGATTATTTTTCAGTTTGTGTGACTGCACACACTAGGGCACGACCAGGGAGTGAGAGATAGGTCCTATATAGCCTATGGGTACTACAATATGATGGTGTAGCTACACAATACATTTTAAGGTTATAAAGTGCATGATAAACCATGTTCCCTATCCCGACATGATATGTATATATGTATTTGCATATGGTTTTTATGCATTGATTAACTTAATTCTATTTAACAACAGTATTTTTGTAACACCCCGAAATTGGGTCCCGAGACGTCACATGGTGCTTAGGGGCATAAGTGACCATAAGCTAACCCTTCTACTGACATAAGTCATAAGCAACTGACTAAAATGCTCAAGCCTACATGAGATTAGCGAAAACATAGAACTTATCAGAACTTTACAAGGTTACAACTCTACTTTTACAAATGAAACTGAAACTGAATACATCAACTTCTACTGACTGTCTATGAAGCCTCTACTGGTACTGACTTTAGATAGACGGGTCATGACCCCCAAATACCCAATCTCAATACTACTAAAGTAAGAAAATATGATACTCGTTGAACTGTATAACTGACTCAAGCCTTTGAATCAAAAGGACTCATCACTTGCTGACTGGAAGCTGCAAACTGACTGAATACGGTATCTGCACTATAACTTGTACCTACATTATAAGGCACTATAGAATATAGAAATATATGGGAGTCAGTACTTTAAAGAATATACTGAGTATGTGGGGGTGCAATGAAACATTATAAATAATATCATAAATGATTACGATAATCATGCATGCTGACAATAACGACTTTCTTTGCTTAAATTAATTGAAATATACTCCTTGAAACTCACCATTAGTAATGCAAGCATTATGTATCTCATAAATCATTATACTCAACTCAAACTCTTTAAATCATTACTTAGAGTGACTTCGTAACTCATGAAACTTGAAATCTTATGGACTTGAGAATTTCTTATAACCGACATGACTACACCATGTGAGCCACAGGGAGTCCAACGTTTTGCCCTCCTAAGGAGAGAACCCCACATTGGCTGGGGTGTTGTACTCTTACTAGGGATTACAACCTCAATCACATTATCACAATCCCATAATTAGTCTCTGGCCCACAATTATCAACATCAATCCTACGGTGGCAAGTAGTTTTGGGGAAATACCACATTTCCTGCTCGGTGCTAAATACTTTTCCCAGACTCAGCTAAGAACGTGTTAGGAAATCTACCCTAATCAATATCAACTCATGGGTCTATTATAAATAACAAAACATAATTATATATCTCATCTGTAAATCATAAACATCTTTTGGATTCCTAACTCGACTCAACTCAACACAATCTTTCTCAACATCAAGTACATTTGCTTTTCGAATCATTTTCAAATATCAAAATCTTCAAGGAAACATCATAGGAATCATTATTGAGTCTCAATATTAAATATCAATATCAATATATATATATATATATATATTCAATAATTAAACTTCTCGTAGAAAAGCTTAAATCATGACTCTTATCTCATATCATTCTGAATCATCAACTCATAATAACAATATTCAACTCATGGAATAAGTTCTCAATCTAAGGAATAAAATGATGAAATAGTCATGTGTATCAATCTTGATTGGATCATATATCATAAATCATTAATAAAGTAATTTGGGTGTAAACCTACTTTGCAAAATCATGGATTTCAATAGTAGAAATTAAATCTTTGGGCACAAGAACGAAAGAAGTGTTCTTGTTCAAACCCCACATACCTTGAATTATAAATTTGAGAATAAGAGACTTGATTGGAACTTCTTTCTCTCACTTTTAGGCTAATATTCTTGATGACTTTGACTAGGAAAGCTTGATTCTTGAACCACTTGGAGAAATCTATGGGAGATTCTTGAATTTCTTGGAAGAAGATTGGATTTTTTTTTTTGGGTCTTGGAAGAAAACCCTAGCTTCTAGAGAATTCTTGGAGAGATTGGAGAGAAATAAGAGAAAATGATCTTCCATTTACTACTTGGATATATTTATAATATCAAAATGGATGGAAAATACCAAAATGTCCTTTCGAAAAAGCTGAAATTCGCTAATCGGGGCCTATGATGGTCGACCTGACGGTCCGTTAGAGGGACTGACAGTCCACCAAGTCATCCGTCACTCAAGTTCCAAAACTACGATGTTCTTCCTCGGAGTGATGGTCAAAGTGACGGTCCGTCAGGAATCTGAAGGTCCACCATACCGTCCGTCACTCAGGGGCCAAAAATGGAACATTCTGCCTCAACCTGATGGACTACTTGACGGTCGTCGTCTTTTTGACGGTCCACCACTTTGGTGTCACACGATTACCAAAAAGAGGGGTCACTGCCTTGGCTTGATGGGACACTTGACGGTCCACCAAGGACTTGGCGGTCCGTCAGGTCCACCTTCAGGACTGGTCGATTCTGACATTGTTTAGTAAAATAGCCAGAAATCCCCCGTCTAATGTCGGATTTTGGTGAAATTGGTATTGATGGAAATCTTATTAAATGCTCTACATGAAAAAAAATAGAAATTAGAGAAATTCTACACGGTTCTATCTTCATTCACTTTGGAAGTCATTTCCATATTAAGAAGACGGATTTAGACTCAAGGAACAATCGGGGTATTACAATATCTCCCCCTTAGAAACATACGTCCTCGAATGTTGCTAGTTTCGGCAAGAACACAAAGAAAGCTAAAGATACATAGCTGAAATAACTTACTAATTTGAATCAATATCTTTCTAAGCTTTGGAGTACTTCACTGAATGTATAAATCGTGGTGAGAATAGCTATACCGTTGGATCCGAGACTGGAAAACAATAGAATAGAGGACAAATGTAATTCTCAACTAAGTCTGAGATGGTTTGCCTTCTACTTATGATAAAGTGCCGGCTCATGCTGAGAATTTAGGATTTACTTGATTTGATCAGGGTGCAATCGTACTCATAGACTGCAAAGTGATAATTTATGCAAGCGTAGGTCACAAGGAACAAGGCTAAAATAATACAATGGGTATTACATTGTCTGGGTTAGAATACTTGGAAAAAAATAAAGACCATTCAATGAATACCTACAGACTGAATAATAATAAGATATCCGGATCTAAAACTGATGCCTGATACATATACTGAACTGAATTTGTAGCTTTTAGGTGCGAGCAACCACTTGCCGGATTGACCGTACTTATGAAACTTTGAGTGGTAAGACCAGACTAGTTTTGAAAAATGGAAGACCATAGAACCTATCTACTGAATTTTAAAAGCTGGGTTGCCGACTATGCAAATGGAATCGTACTAGATACTCATACTTAAGTGGAGGATTCCTTCAACCCCCTTCTAAGGAATTCTAACGGTATGAAGGAGAAAGGAACTTCGGGCAAGATCTAAACAAGACATCTGAATCAGAGATCATAGAATTGCCATAATCCCCTAGCTTGGAACATAAACCTATAAATCATAAGTCGGGATAGAAGTAGTAGGCCTCAAGTGATGCGACTTCTTACTCTCAAACTTAACCATACCTCTCGAACGCTCTCTCAACTATATTATACACTTCCGATACTATACTTAATTATTATGACTTATAATCATCACATGGCACTGATGCTTCCATCTACTCATATCTACTCAAACCAAACCCTCTCATAGTTTTCATGCCTAACCTAGAACAACCAAATTCACCACAAGACACCATTCTGAATCATTGACTTCCACATATCTACATTTTTACAACCTCTCACTTCAAGAGTAATTCTTATTACCTTTTCGACAACGCCAATCCATGTAGTACTAGACATTTACTAAGGTGCAATGTATCCATCCATACGTACACAAACTCGACCTCCAAGCCCATCTTCATCACCATATATGTATTCCTAATCAAACACTTATGAAGTATAAAGCCTCTTATTCATCTCCTACACACCCATTATCAAGAACAAATTGCATGAAATCACCTTAGACAAGTACACCCGACATACTCCTAACTAATCAAGTCCCATACAAACGCTTCACTTTAATTTTCCCCTCAAACTCATGGAATTACACAAAACGAACATACAACAATCTTTCCAATCATAACATATTAAACTTCAACTAACCATGGTATGTATTAAAGACTTATCCTCAATCTTACTTCATCCTACCGCTTAGCCAAAGTAAGCATGCCACCCTCTGATGTTGATAAGGAAATATCTTCTCTCTCCCGTCTAAAAAACCATTCAACACTACTAACTTAATTAAGGAAAGGCAACTAAAAGATTAGAGAATGAGGATTTGACACATGAATAGATACTATGAATAACTTGACACTCAACTCAGGCTTGAAGAATAAGGGATTTAACATCATAAACTTATCAAAGAAATATAGCCCGAGGACATGCACGATATAAATCTGAATTTTTGTTGATCATTAGAAGCATTACTTGATTACTTGAACTGAACATACCACAAGACTTGAGTACATGAGTCATGATCCACATGACCTAAATCTGGAACTCGCAATTTATGGAATGTAATTCCAATTGCTAAAAGATCTGAAACTCCGCATTTTGGGAACTAAGAGAGGGCATAATTCTTTATGGTATGCATGAGTTATGATTATGGAACTGAAGTGTAAAGCATGAGTAATTATTGGAAAAATTGAAAAGTTCTGAAATAAGAATGGGTCGAGCATCATTCTTTCCCACTGGTACCTTACAACTTACTGGCACATCTCCTAAAATAGGGGAGCTTAACTTGGTTAATCGTTCTATCATCTCCCCCTTAGACTTAAGCCATCACTATGAATAGGTGAACCACCACATATGCACTAATCTAAAATTAAATTATTTTACTCTAGAGTTCGGGATATAATTAATACACAAAATAATAGAATTTAATCTTAGTGACTACATCTGATATTATACGACCACTTCCTTACACCACCTTCTAAATTACATTTTGTCCCCCTATACCTCTAGTAGTCATCATATGATACCTGCATGCTCACTAACTTCATATTTACACGATCATCCCCATAGTTGGAGTATACACCACATAACACTCAACCTTCATTCCTATTAACTCAATTTTTGAAATTTCAAATCTTAGATTCTAATGCTCAACTAGAATGTTTCCCAATCTTTAACAGATCATACTATTACCATTATAACCTACTAATATCACGCTTGTAGACTTATATTTCCAAACAATGAGAATCAAACTCACACAAAAAAGGCTTAACATTTTCAATCTAAACCCCTTAACTCCTTCATCAAGAATATCGTTCATTACCTGACTAGTCTTTTCTCCACCTAGTAGCTCCACAGCGCCACTATCTACACCACGTGCAATGATCCTTGAAAATAGTACAACCCCATTGAATTTTGGGTAAACTTCCTTATCATGGATACAATATCAAACTTAATTACAAGCCGATTAGACTAAAGCTCTTATATACAACTTTCATGGCCACCAATCATCCAAGTTTAATGCCTAGCGCTCAACATAACTTACAACTCCACCTCAAACACAAAATTTTCACTTGGAAACAAAAAAACAGAATATCCATAAATGCTAGCCTGCTTCATAATCATATGGCCCATTTCATTTACAACCCATCAATGCATCCTTCTTCTACCCATCATTATATTCAATCCTTCATACCTAGCTTAACTTAGTTCATAGCTCTCTAAGCCTCAACTTAACTTCTTCTTGCAATCCCAGGAGCACCCTAGTTAACAACACTCATTCACTAAGTTTCTTCGTTCATAACCTATACAAATTTTATGTAACACACCATCAATAATTCTTTTCGTACTTCAGCAAACTACTATATACGTTAACCAATAACTCTTTTTCCTCCTTTCATAAGCTAATGTACAAGGACATATCACTTCATTACTAACTCGATCATACAAAAAAAGGCTCAACTATACATACTTTCAATAAATCACACGTACCAACATTCTTGCCACCTCACCTCTAAACCCAATTCTAATCAGCATGAGGAAACCAGATACATAAAGAGTTGCTAGCGAATTAAAATAGGCCTCACCCATCTTCACTAGTCTTTGATTTATACATTTTGAAAAAAAAATTGAGGTGAATAACAAAGCAGTTATGCTAATGAATCGAAAGAGCCCCACACGGCTTCACTAGACTTTCAGTTTCAACATTATAATGATGACAAAATTATGAATGGTAGAAACTTGGCATACAATATTTGATGATTTAGGAATACACATATCACTCTATCTTAACTGAATAACTCGTAAGGGTGAGGACATAACATTAAGCTTGGGGAACTTATAACATGCTGGTAGGCTTCAGTCAAGTCGATTTGTAAAACTTTTGAAACTCCACACTAGTAAGTCTGAAGGCATTATTAGAGGGAGAAAATTAGAATTCACTGATCATGTTACCTTAAGAACAGTACATAGATAAAGAAGTATAGACTATCAATATGGATTCTGAAGAGTAAATCTGGAAGAGAAACTGACTTGGGCTTATTGGACGATTTATAAGCAAAGCATGATAAGGCAGTAATAGGATACTTTCTTGCTCATTTACAGCTTTATAACTATCTGTGGGGACTATTTGAGAAATTACTATCTACAAAGAATTGAGTTTGACTGTCTCTATTACCTTGAAAATAAGGCGGGCATGCCCCGAATAGGGTAAGATAAGAATTTGTATAAATTTCTCAACGAACCTTTCTATATCACAATCTAAGACTTAAAAGAATGGAGATCTTTCCTAAATTCTTTGTAGCCACTCGAAGAAAAGTACAGACGTCTTTGTACCATTTCACGAGACTCTACTAGACACAGCTTCATTGAAATCCTAGGACACTTGAACTCTGTGCTCTGATACCAAGTTTGTAACACCCTAAAATTGGGTCCTGAGATGTCACACAGTGCTTAGGGGCATAAGTAACCCTAAGCTAACCCTTCTACTGGTATAACTCATAAAAAATTAAATAAAATACTCAATCCTACATGAGATCAGTGAAAACATAGAACTTATCTGAACTTTATCAATATAATTATGAACGTTACAAGGTTACAACTCTACTTTTACAAATGAAACTAAAACTGAATACATCAACTTCTACTAACTATCTATGAAGCCTCTACTAGTACTGACTTCAGATAGATGGGTCATGACTCCCAACTACCCAATCTCAATACGACTAAAGTAAGAAAATATGATACTCATCAAACTGTATAACTGACTCAAGCCCTCGAATCAAAAGGACTCATCACCTACTTACTGGAAGTTGCAAACTTACTGAATGCGGTATCTGCACTATAATTTGTACCTACATTATAAGTCACTTTAGCATATAAAAATATATGAGGGTTAGTACTTTAAAGAATGTACTGAGTATGTGGGGGTGCAATTCAATATTATAAATAATATCATAAATGATTATGAAAATCATGCATGCTGACGATAACAACTTCCTTTGCTTGAATTAATTGAAATATATTCCTTGAAACTCATTATTAGTAATGCAAGAATTATATATCTCATAAATCATTATACTCAACTCAAACTCTTTAAATCATGACTTAGAGTGACTCGGTAACTCATGAAACTTGAACTTTTATGGACTTGGGGGTTTTTTATAACCGATATGACTACACCATATGAGCTACATGGAGTCCAACATTTTTCCCTCCTAAGAAGAAAACCCCACATTGGCAGGAGTGTTGTACTCTTTGTAGGAATTACAACCTCAATCTCATTATCATAATCCCATACTCAGCCTCTATCCCACAATTAGCAATAGCAATCCTACAATGGCACATAGTGTTAGGAAAATACCATATTTCCCACTCGATACTAAATACTCCTCTGAGACTTAGCTTAGACCGCATTAGGAAATCCACCTTAATCAATATCAACTCATGGGTTTATTAAAAACACCAAAACATAATTATATATCTCATCTGTAAATCATAAACATCTTGTGGATTCCTAACTTGACTCAACTCAGCACAATCTTTCTCAACATCAAGTACTTTTGCTTTTTGACTCATTTTCAAATATCAAAAGCTTCAAGGAAACATCATAGGACTCATTCTTAACTCTCAAGCTTAAATATTAATCTTTATATATTTATTCAATAATCAAACTTCTCATAGAAAAGATTAAATCATGACTCTTATCTTAAATCATTTAAAAATCATCAACTCATAATAACAATATTCAACTCATAGAATAAGTTCTCAATTTAAGGAATAAAATGATGAAATAGTCATGTGTATCAATCCTGATTGGATCATATATCATAAATCATTAATAAAGTAATTTGGGTGTAAAGCCACTTTGAAAAATCATGGATTTCAATAGTAGAAATTAAATCTTTGGGCATAAGAACGAAAGAAGTGTTCTTGTTCAAACCCCACATACCTTGAATTATAAATTTGAGAATAAGAGACTTGATTGGAACTTCTTTCTCTCACTATTAGGCTAAGATTCTTGATGCCTTTGACTAGGAAAGCTTGATTCTTGAACCACTTGGAGAAATCTATGGGAGATTCTTGAATTTCTTGGAAGAAGATTGGATATTTTTTTTTGGGTCTTGAACGAAAACCCAAGCTTCTAGAGAATTCTTGGAGAGATTGGAGAGAAATAAGAGAAAATGATCTTCCCTTTACTACTTGGATATATTTATAATATCAAAATGGACAAAAAAATACCAAAATGTCCTTTCAAAAAAGCTAAAATTCGCTAATCGAGACCTATGACGGTTGACCTGATGGTCTGTTAGAGGGACTGACGGTCCACCAAGTCATCCGTTACTCGAGCACCAAAACTGGGATGTTTTGTCTCAGAGTAAAAGTTAAAGTGACGTTCCGTCAGGAATTTGATGGTCCAACCAGATCGTCCGTCACTCGAGGGCCAAAAATGGAACATTCTGCCTTGACCTAATGGATCCCATGACGGTCCATCGTGTTTTTGACGGTCAATCACTTTGGCCGTTGCACGATGACAAAAAAGAGAGGTCACTTCCTTGGCTTGACGGGCACTTTACGGTCCACCAAGGACTTGGTGGTCCGTCAGGTCCACCGTCAGGCTGGGCACTTCTAATATTGTTTATTAAAATGGCCATAACTCCCCCGTCTGATGTCGGATTTTGATGAAATTTGTATCAATGGAAAGCTTATTCAATACTATACATGAAAAAAAATAGAAATTTGAGAAATTCTACATAGTTCTATCATTCACTTTGGAAGTCATTTCCGTATACTCAGAAGATAGATTTAGACTCAAGGAACAATTAGGGTATTATAATTTTATCTTTATCTTGATCTAAATGATAGATTTCATCCTGCTAACCATTTTTGAATATTGTATCCCCACGTGATGTAAGATTTGGCCATATATCTACTTCTCTTGCTTAGTGATCTTGGATTGATTGAGATTCAACTTGCAGTGGTTAGATTCCATACTTTGGAATTCTCCATTTAAGGATTGTGTTTCTCTTATTAGATATAGACTATTGGAAACTATTTTTTGCTACAGTCGAGGGCATATCCCATATTTTACTTATATCTAGTTTTTGTTCACTGTTTAGAAGGCTTTGTCTGGACTACTGTGCTTATTGAGAGCTATTGATCATTTGTTTAGCTGATCCCTAGTTGTTGGTTATAGATATGCATTAAAAGTTTCTTATATTATACAAGATATCTTGTTATATCTTTAAAAGTCATCCGACTTTAGGGTGTATTATGATTGGGTTGGTTAGGTGCAGGGTGTGATCTTTGGTCCATAAAAGAATTAAGATACCCAACATGGCTAGGCCCTAGTTCGGGTTGTGTAGGATTCATATCAGTGCCTAGTTTTGATGTCTTTAGTTTCCAACAAAGCCGTGTCAATCAGAGTCTTTTTTATGGGTGTGTAGTGCACCACACTTATAAGAGAGAGGCTTTGAGGTATTTAGGAGTGTTTCCCCTTTCTGTTGTCTTATTTCAAGCTATAAAGTCTGGGATCTTAAGTCTCTCTAATTCCCATGTATTTTCTTTTCAGATCATGCCACCTAGATGATATGAAGCTCATGGAAACTCCTTTTCCCGCTTAAGAACAATGCAGATGAGACACATCTTTTTAGTGGGGTCCAGACCCGATCTAGGGGTCCAGTTCCTGATTACCATTCTAGAGTTCCATCGATCCCCTCTAGTCCTCCTAAATCTCCTCAGGATAATGTGTCAAATTTAGAATTTTATTTGTCTATTTATATGTTTGCTCATTCGGTAGCTTTTTATACTAAGCATATAGCTTTTGTTACTCCATCTTCTGACGCCACAAGGGTTGAAAAGTTTATAAGGTTGAGCCCTCCTGTGTTCACAGGTTGTAAAGTTGAGGAGGATCATCAATATTTTATAAATGATATAAAAAATATCTTTCGGTTTATGAATACTTCTGATGTGTAGGGAGTGGAATTCACTACCTATCAACTGAAGGATATAACATAAAAATGGTATAAGGAATGAAAATAGGCTACCAAAGATGATGCCTAATTCTCACTGTTGGATGATTTCTCTAGTAGTTTTCTAGACCAATTCTTTCCTCAGGAGTTGATGGAGGCAAAAATAAAAGAGTTTGTTAATTTGAAGCAAGGTAGGATGACTGTCAAAGAGTATGCCTAGAACATCCATCAGTTGTCCTAATATGATCCTGAGTTAGTGTCAAGCATAAAGGTTAGATAAGGAAATTTGCTTCTGGATTATCCCATGATTTACAGAGTAAGGCTGCCTTATTGAATTAGGATATGGACCTCTCTTGATTGGTAGTGTATATGAAGCAGGAAGAGAAAGAGAAGAAGAAGTGGGTGTAGATATAGGAAAGAAACAATAAGAATTTTAGTTTTTCCAATAAGGGTAGGAGTCTACAATAGAGTGGTAAAGATGGTGGAAAGTGGTCTAAGAAGAAGTGGGGAGTTATGGTTCCTAATCTATGGCTAGTGCTCCCTATAAGAAGCTGTCAGATGATCGTTGTTCTTAGCATAATAGTGGGTTTAGGGAATAGGGTGCCCACTCTCAGGTTGGTAGGGATCAGTCAGCTCCATCATATCCTCCTTGTAGATCCTGCGGGCAGAAGCACCATGGGTTTGCTGAAGCGGGATAAAACAAGTGTTTTAAATATTTTTAAATCGGTCACTTGCAGAGGGAATGTATTTCTAATATTGAATAAGGGGAAAATAAGATTCCTATTATCCCTTTATTAGATAAAGATTAGGGAGTTAGATTTCCCGAAGACTGCCTTTCAAAAATGGTATGTTCACTATGAGTTATTAATCATGTCTTTTGGTTTGACTAATGCCGTAGCGGCGTTCATGGACTTGATGAATAGGGTGTTCCATTAGTTTCTGGATTTGTTCATCATCATTTATAGATTATATTCTGGTGTACTCTAAGAGTGAGGCAGATCATATCGACCATCTTCGTATCGTGTTACAAACCTTAAAAGATCAACTTTTGTATGCTAAGATTTTGAAGTACAATTTCTGGTTGGAAGTTGTTACTTATATGTGTCATGTCATTTCTAGTGAACGGATCATGGTGTTTTCATTGAAAGTTGTAGTGGTTAGTAAGTGGCCTAGGACCACGAGTCAAATAAATATGCAAAATTTCATTATTTATCCGGTTATTATAGGAGATCTATAGAGAGTTTCTTGACTATAGCTATTGAAAGTTTATGAGAGAAACTATTTGACTCATGACTTGAAGTTGTTAGCTGTGGTGTTTGCATTGAATATTTGGCATCACTATTTGTATGGAGTCCATGTAGATGTCTTTTTTGATCATAAAACCCTGCAATATGTTTTTACCAAGAAGGAGTTGAATTTCAGGTAGAGGAGGTGGCTTGAGTTGCTGAACGACTATGAAATGAGTCTCCATTATCACCCAGGTAAAGCTAATGAGGTTACTGATTCTCTTAGTAGGTTATCCATGGGGAGTTTAGCTCTTGTCGGTGAGGATAAACGAGAATTGGTGAAAGATGTTCACCATTTAAAAAACCTTGGAGTTCGTTTCTTAGAATTTTAGAATGGGGGTATGTTTGTACAAAAGGTAGCGTAGTCCTCTCTTTGAACTGAAATAAAGGATAAACATGTATTGGATCCTATATGTGTTCCCAATATAAATTATTTGCGAAAGAGGATCTTGGATGAGGCTCATGAATCGTGATATAAAATTCATCCTATTTTGAAAAATATGTATCTTGATCTTAAGAAGATTTATTGGTTTGGTAATATGAAGTGAGATGTGGCCAAATTTGTGGTAAAATGCACGGTGTGTCGACACGTGATGGTTGAACACTTGCCAATCGAATGGTTGTATCAAGAAGTCAAGTTACCTTTGCAAAATTGCGAGTAATTAACATGGATTTTGTTACCGATCTTCCTAGATCTCGGTATTAGTTTGATTCAATTTGGGTCATCGTGGATAGGATGACTAAGTCTACTCACTTCTTGCCAGTAAGGACTAATTATTGGGTAGAGAATTATGCATAGTTGTTCCTCCTAGAGATTGTAAAGTTTCATGGGGCCCTTGTTTCTATCATGTTAGAACATGGCACTTAGTTCTCATTGCAGTTTTGGCATTTTTTTCATAGAGGTTTGAGAACTAAGGTGTGTCTTGGTACTTTTTTCCACCTGAAGTTAGATAGGAAAGCAAAAATGACTATTTAGACACTGGAGGACATGCATAGAGTTTTTGTGATTGACTATGGTGGTAGTTGGATAGATCATTATTGTCTTATATAGTTTGAGTATAATAATAGATACCACTTTAGTATTTGTATGGATCCTTTTGAGGCCTTGTATGGTAGGAGGTGTAGGTCTACCATCGGGTTGTTTGGAGTTGGTGAGACTGAAATTTTTGGACCGAATTTTGTTCACCAAGTGATGGAGAAGGTGAACGTGTTTTGGGATAGGCTTAAAATCGCCCAAAGTTGCAAGAAGTCCCAAACAGATGTGAAATGAAGGGTGTTGGATTTTAGCATTGGTAATTGGGTGTTCTTAAAGGTATCCCCTATGAAGGGAGTGGTGCGGTTTGGTAAGAAGGGAAAGCTTAGTCCTAGATATATTAGTCTGTACTTATTGTTGAAGAGGCTTTGTAATATTGCATATGAATTAGAGTTTCCCTCTAGTTTGAGATCCATACATTCAGTGTTTCATGTTTTGATGATGAGATAGTTTGTGGTTGATCCTTCGATGGTTATTCTTTTGGAGTAGGTGGGTATTTTGGATTCGTTAACTTATGAGGAAGTCCAGGTTGAAATTTCTAACTAGCAAGTTCGTCGATTACAGATGAAGGACGTAGCTTCATTAAAGGTTCTATGGAGGAACCACAAGGTTGAAGAGGCTACTTAGGAAGACGAAGAGGACATGCAGTCCAAGTATTTGTTCTTTTTTTCTTCTTCAAATAATCGTCCTTAAAGTATGTGTATTCCTTGACATCTTTGTTTCTTGACTTTGTTGAAGGAAAGAGTGATTACCTTATCAACTTTGTTTTCTGTCTCTATTAAAGGTAAGAGTAGAGGTATGTGGAGACAATTTGTGCTAATAAATGCCTTGTCTCATCATTCGAGGATGAATGATCCAAGTGGGGGAGAATTAAAACACTCTGGATTTTTGGCCCTAGAAAATTCCTTGAGTTTTGAGCCTACTGCCCTAGTTAGGACTCTCCTAATGAGTCGTAAGGTGTCCTAATGAGTCATTTGAATGAGTCATAACCAAATCATGTAAGTTTGTTGCAAGATTATGATTTGAGTATGAGTAGCTCACTGTGATCCATAGGGATTTGTTACGAGTCATTTGGTGTAAATCATAAGGTGTCCAGTGTATGCCCCAAATAGGTTCTATGTTGATTACGATTGGGACATACAAGTCGTAGATTCCCATTATGAGTCCCATAGCTGAGTCTTAAGGTCAGCAGTGTAGGGTACCTTGGTGGTACTAACTTGGATATGAATCGTGGTGACAAGTCTTATAAAGTGGTTACGAGTTGATGGTTGACTCATTGTAAAAGACGACCCTATTTCATCTTATAAATTAAGGGTATTTTATATTTTACCCCCCTTACCCAACTTTAAACACACATCTTAAAACCTCACTAGGGTGACATTCAACCTCATAAATATGTCAAAGTAGCTTATCAAAACTCTTAAATTCCTCAAAGTCAAGAACACTTCGCTTTTTCAAAAGGTTGATCAATTAGGGTTCTCAAGGGTGATTTCTCTCCGTACATCTTACTATTACAGGTATGTGACACTTCCCTCATTGTTAATTTGTTAAAAAGCATTTGAATTAAAGTATTATTGTCATGGAATAGATTTGGTTTTGAAAACAAGGGTTGTGGGGTTTTAATGCTTATTTTATATTTATCCATGAGATACGTGCTAGAGTTCACCCCGCTAACTATCTCCAGATGATGTATCCCTACGCGATGTAGGATTTGCCCATACTTATACTAATCCTGCTCGGTGATCATGGATTGATCGAGATTGGACTTAAAGTCATGAGCTTTCCTGCATTGGCAAGCTCTATTTCAGGATTATGTTTCACTTTTTAGTTATAGACTATTGGATACTATATTTTTCTATAGTCGGGTGCATGTCCCAACACTTTATTTATATTAAGTTTTGGTTCACTAGTAAGAAGGTTTTTTCTGGACTACTATGGTTATTGGGCCATGTAGGTCGATCATTTTTCCGGTGGTTGGTGTTTGGTTACGGACACGCATTAAAACTTTCTTAAGATATTGCACACTATTTTGTTATATGTTCAGAATTCATCTAACTTTAGGATGTGTTATGTTTGGGTTTTAAGGTGCAGGGTTTGATCTCTGGTCCTCGTGGGATTTGAGATTCCCAAAATGGTTAGGCCCTGGTTCGGGCTGTTTCATAAAGAGACGATTAGGAAGTCTTTTAAAAATTTTGTATCACGTTTTGAGACCTTTTGGGACCCCAAAATAGTAAGGGTCTGTGTTAAGGGCTTGCCATGGAGGTGAGGCACACCCTTATGGATAAACCAATTAAGGTTTATGATAAGAGCGTGCCATATCCTTACCGTACTATGATAAGGGCGTAGCACTCCCTTTGTCATGATCAGAACTTGGTCCTGGTCGTGATGGGTATCTCAAGTTCACTGAGGATCGGAGACCACTCCTTTAGCCTAGACAAACAACACAAAAAACTACTAATAGCAGATGACTTTCGAACATATAACAAGATAGAATGAATGTATGCTCCAAAGAGTCTAGGAATATCAACAACAAAACCTAGTCGACAACAATCCATAGATTTACTATGAAAAACCGAATATAATCTAAGCTAGGACGTGCCCCCGACTATAGCCAAAGAAAGCTTATGAATAGTTTATGACATAAGAGAAATAGAAAAACCATGAAATGAAGCTCTTCTAGAAAATGTAAGCTCACCACTTCAAGCTAATTCATGACACCCCAAAATCCTATCACTGGACAGGAAAAGTAGAAGTTTCTCCATTGCATACATTAGGTGGGGATACAGCGTCTGGAGACGGTTAGCAGGTGAGGCGCTAGCATGTAACTCAGGATAAGGATAAAGTAGTGCCCGCCAAAAATTCAAATTCTCACTCAATGTACAAGTTCATATTCATGCATACATATATATAATCGATTTGGGGTAGGGAACAAGGTTTATCATGATAGTAAAACATTAGTCTAGACTATATAGCTCAACCGTAAAAAATGTACTAACTGGTTATGTCGGTTTAGCTCCCTTGCTGAAAGGGCCCCAGTACGTGTTAATCGCATGCATCAGAGGTATCAAAAAAGACCAGGGAATACCCCAACCCTACATTAATTCCTAGATACAAATATAACGGTAGTGCAAACCATGCACATGGTCATTAAGACCAACGCTCAAGTCGGCAAACCTGAGTTTCCAATATCAATCATTCGAGAATCACATCCTTAAAATTTAGCTACATAACCCCCATTAATCCCCATTAAATAAAATGTTTCACATATCCCAATACTTGACCAAGGAATCATATGTTAAGGCACACAACAGATATCATCATACCATTTTGCTTGCAAGCTCTTATCTATACAATTACAATTCCATTACTCAGGGGAATGCCTCGACCCCCTTTGTTAATTAAATCAAAACATAGCCAACAAGTCTTTTAAATTCCATGTTCATTGTTTAATAATTTATACAATGCAATAGTATAGATGTGTAAGTCAAACAAAGTGACAATTCCACAATTTAACACCATTTGCTTAAGTTTATTAAGGGAATACAATTATTCAAAACCAATTTCGAAGTTCAAAACATCAAACTTTGGGATTACTTAGACCCCCATTCAAATTCCCACACCCATGCACTCCATTAATAGAAAACAATCAATTCAAAGAATGAACTACTCAAGAAAACCATAGGAAAACAATTCAAGAATCGTCCATTCCAAAACCCTCAACCCATGTCAATATTCACATTCAAATCCATAAAATTCAACCATTAACAACACATGATTTCATAAAATAAGGTTTAGGGTAGTGTAACATGCCTGAGGTATCAAGATTTATGAAAAGAATTCAACCCTTGGAAGTTCAAGAAGCCAATTTCTTAAGACCCTAGCTAATTATTGTCTTAGAGATTTGAGAGAGTTTGGGAGAGTGTGTAAGACTGATAAGTGTTGAAAATAATGCACCAAAGGTCGTTTATGGTCATGAGGTAATAAGTGGTGAAAAAGGGAAATGACCATAATGCACTTAATAAATAGAATGAAAATTGACTACCTAGTCGGTACGGGTTACATGATGACTTGTAACGACTGGCTACGAGTCATCCATTAGACTCATAGTATGGACAGTATAATAGGGTATGTACACTTCTCTGACTACCAGTTGTACCCTACAACTCTTAGTCAAACCTTACGACTCATAAATTCTAGTCATTGTCAAGGCAGAAATATTTGGGCACCCTTACGAGTATGGCTATGAGAACAACAATATGACTCGTAATAGGTCTTGACGACTTATTGGGTGTCAACTATGACCAACACTAGACTTATCTAAACACCCTTTTCTGGCTAGTATTAGAGTCCTACGACTCGTAGTGATACCCTATGGCTCATATGATGAGTCGTAGTCTGGGCAGTGATCTTAGAGGTCAAGAAATTTTCAAAGGCCAGAATCCCAGGTGTTTTATTATTCCCCCCCTTACGATCATTCGTCCCCGAATAATGGGTCATATTAGAACGATTTTAACACAGAACACAACCATACTTATCTTTAAAAAAGACAAAAAATAGAGATATTATGGAATACACAAACCTCAAGCATAAGTATCCAAAGTGGTACACAAGAATGGATATTTGGACTCTGTGTCCTCTTCAACCTCTCATGATGCATTTCCAGACCAAATAATACACAAAACAAGCCTTAAATATAACTACACTTCTACATTATGTTTTGAGCTATGAATACAACACTCCACAATTTCAATCTCTTGATTCCCCGGTGAGACTGACACACTACTACAAAAGTCTGAGTATAACTGGACATTTCATCCATGTTATAGCCTAACTCAAGGTTAATGGTGATAGTGTCAGCTATAGGACCCTATACCTTACATCACTGCAATAATAATACTCTATGTCATCTCTATCATCAAACAATCTCCTGTCTTAAATCAAGGAGTACTAATCACATAACACCACAGTATGTGTACCATTCCTTCCCATATTTTCTACACCCACTTTATTGATTTCCCAACTTTTGTTGCTATCACAAAGGTTTCACCACATCTCCCCTTCTTAACTATTTCACTTAACAGGAGTTTATCTTACCCTTCCACCTTCATCTATGGCCCTAGCCCGAGAAATCACCCCTAAAATTTTCACATCAAGAACATCCACTCCTTTATCTATAGAATTACTACACTTTCAAAGCCACTACTATACTACCAAGAGGAGGTTCACTACGGAACTAGAGTACATGCATCAAGGATGGGAGGGTAGCATCTCAATTACATTTCCTATCAGTCATATTACTTAGAGTTAGACCCGTGAAATAAAACACGGTACAATGGGTATAAAATACTTTATAGCAGCCACCTAGATGATAAATAGAGGGTCATTTTTACATAAGCATAACATAGCATGAGTTTTTCGGACTGGCATAGTGGAAAACACGAGTGCAGATATCATGGGTCATATAACATGGAGCTAGGACATATATATTAGAGAAAGAAGAAAATGACTACAACTTGAAACTACTGCCTCTCCTTCAAAGGACTGAGAATGGTTGTGATCTTGCATATACAACATCACTTTAGGCTTATACATGAAAAAAAAACAATCTGTAGCAAGTAAAATGTACATTTCCTTAGAGCCAAGCATAAAATAAGACATGAGTTCATAGGTTTATAAGCGTCATAACATAGAGCTTAAATATTCAGAAGCGTTGATTTCTGATAACCATTAGTACTTTTGTGTTAGGGTTTAGAGAATGGACATGCACAACATAGAGAATGAAGACCTTAGTCATAGACGTTATAGAATACACATGACATTGTTAGAATGCCCTCTTACTAAAAAAATAGTGACTCGCTAGAATAAAAGTACATTTACCACGACTTTACCCTGAAACACACCATCGTGAGAAAATTTAACATTAACCTTAGTTTACCATCCTATCCTTCAAGACATACTCTCTCACTAAACCTAAAAGCATAACACATTGCATAATGGGATATAATCGTGTACATCAATAGATACATTGGGCACTTACATACTTAAAACCTCATTTAATGAGATACTACCTAGGGTCCAATATATTCTTATAAACCTAATTCTCTTATTTACCAAATGAATTGACCCCAATTCACCGCTCTAACACTAAAATTTTGATAAACATCAAAATTATTCATTCCAATATTTCCTAAGTTATCAACGTAACCTTTTTCACACATCCTATGAAGTTTACCAATTTACTCTCATAATTCTCGCACAGCTACCCTTAAGCTAACATTCCTTATTCTACTGTTGATAATCTATACATAACATATCTAGAAGGACCACATCTCTTTCACAATAGGAGAAAGGAGCACCCTATGGAGAAACACTAGAGTGGATAAACCCTTATAAAAAATTCCTTCATTTGCTCCTTAAGTTCTTTCAACCCAGTCGATATTATTATTTAAGGAGGGACAAAGATAGAACGGGTATCCAAAATAAAATTAATCCCAAAATCAATTTCTCTATAGGGTGTAGTAGTAGAAAGATAATCATAGAACACTTCAAGATACTTATGGACTATAGGGACAGATTGCAAAGAATGGCCGTAAAAATTAGTATCATTTACCCAAACTAGATGATACAAGCACCCTTTGGAAATCAAATTCTAGGCTCCAAGATATGAAATAAAACTCCCCTTAGGATCTAGGGTACTCCTTTCCTACTTAACCACAGGTTCATTCAGGAATTGGAAATTGACCATTCGGGGCCTAAAATCAAAATATGTATAGCATAAATGGAGACAATCAATCCCCAAAATAGCATCAAAGTCTAATGTACACAACTCTATCAAATACTCCAATGTGTCTTAACCATAGATAAGTGCTACACAACACCTACAGATTATCCTAGACATAATAGAGTCACGTAGCAGGGTAGACACAAAAAAGTGATAAAAAATACATTCAAGACGTAAACATAAATAATTATCCATGTAAGGATTATGAGAGAAATATTAGACCCCAAATCAATCAGGCAATACATATCATAGGAGAAAAGTTTTTAGAATACAAATAAAGACATTAGGAGAGGCCTCAAAGACCTGACAGTTGGCAAGAGCCTAAGATGACTCCTGCCAACACCGACACCAGGGGTACCACCCTTCCTTGCAAAAATGGAAGTGGTAGAAACTGGAATATTAGTATCCCAGTAGCGACCCTTAAAGGACACTCCCACTACATGTGACCAAGCTGACCACATCTATAACACTGATTCTTTCCCTTATCATACTGGTCACGATGTAACTGACCACAAATTTAACATGGTGGATAGGGTGGGGTTGACTGAGCTCTACTTGCCCAAAATTAGGATCCATATTCCTCAAACCCATAATTAATATAAAAGCAATAATCACCGATAAAGCTAGGGTAAAGAGCACTAATAGTTCTGACAACTCCCTAAATTCCTCTTCTTAGGACATTGACTACCATCTTTACCACTATCTTATTGACCTCTCCTCTTCTTTGAATATCTGAACTTCTAACTCAGCCTATCCTTTACCTTTGCCTGGTTCATTACTCTACTAATAAGACCAGGCTGGCGTGACAAAGAGGCCACAATCTGGGTTAATAGATAAATAAAATCGCTAAAACTCAACATTAAAAATATCTCCTTGAGACGACTGAGCATAAGTGTCACCCTCTAAAGAAAAAATAGTGGGGACCGATAGAACTCCATGAGGAAATTAAGAAGAAGGGACCCTTAACCAAGTTCATACCTCATAAGTAGGATGATTTCCATCCATATTATTCTTAAACGAGATGTAAGTCACTATGAGCATCAGATCTAGGAGGAAGAATGATCTAAAATACAATTAATAAAAAGTTAAAGATTTTTCATGACCTTAGACTCTATAGCTTGAAAATAGAAAATGAGAAAAGGAAATATTACTAAATGTCTTGGAGCCTCTCCCCTATAAGTATGGTACGCTACACACCCATTTATGATTCTCTACTCGACATGACATTGTAGACACCTAATGATACCAACCCTAGGATTTGATACTAACTTTTTCATGACCTAAACCAGGGCCCGGCCATAATGAGTATTTCAAGTCCACCGAGGACCAGAGACCACCCCTTTAGCCTAGCCAAATAGAACACAATAAGCTAGCAATAAATAAATTCTAAACATATAACATCATAGAATGAATTCAAGATCAAAGAAGTCTAGGAATATGAATAATGATATACCGTCCATAGTAATCCACAAATCCTCTACAACAAACCGAATATAGTCTAAGTTGGTACATGCCCTCGACGATAGCCAAAGAAACCGTATGAATAGTCATATCAAAAGAGAATAGCAAAACCATAAAATGAAGCTCTTCCATAAAATAAAATACCAATACTTTAAGTTAACTGATGACACCACAAAATCCTATCATTTCATAGGAAAAATAGAAGTATCTCCGATTCCTCCATTACTTGTGGATACAGTGCTCGAAGACAGTTAGCGGGTTTAGTACTAGTATGTTACTTAGGATAAAGATAAAGTAGTACCCCTCAAAATTCAATTTTAAACTCAATGTACGCATTCACGTTAATCATTACATATATATAACAAATGCTGATGTAGGGAACAATCTTTAGCATGATAGTTAAACATTAGCCTGGACTATGTAGCTCAATTGTCATAAAAGGGACCCACAGGCTATATGGGCTCAGCTATCCAAGTTGAAAGAGCCCTAGTGCATGTTAGCCATACATATTAGAGGTATCAAGGAAGACTAAGGAGTGCCCTAACCCCACATAAATCCTAGATACTTATATATAAATTGTATAAACCATGCACATAGTTATTAAGAATAAAACTCTCATTGCCAAACATGAGTTTCCACTATTAGTCATTCAAGACTCACACCTTAATGGTTTACCTACAGAATCCCCATTAAGCCTAATTTAAATAAGTTTCACATAAGTCATGCATTAATCAAGGAATTATACATTAAGACACACCACAGGTATCGTCTATAATATTTTGCTTGCAAGCTCATATTTATGCCATTTTAATTACATTACTTGGAGGACTGCTTTGGCCCCTTTTGTTTATTAAATCAAAACATCGCCACAAGGAATATAAATTCCATGTTTATTATTTAATTATTTATGCTATGCAATACTATAGGTGTGTAAGTCAAACCAAGAGACAATTACACTATTCAAATCCATTTACACAAGTGTTTTAAGGGAATACAATTATTCAAAACCAATTTCCAAGTTCAAGAAATGAAACTGGGGGATTATCTCGACACATATTCCAATTCCTACACCCATGCAACCCATTAGTTTAACAATATCAATTAAAAGCATGAACAACTAATGAAAACCGTGGGAAAATAATTCAAGAATCATCCATTCCAAAACCCTTAACCCATATCAAAGCCCACATTCAAATCCATACAATTAATTAATTTAAAACACATCCTTTCATAAGATAAGGTTTGGGGAAGAGTAAAATGCCTGAGATATCAAGATTTATGGAGAAAAACCAACCCTTGGAAGATCTAGATGCCAATTTTTTTATAATCGTAGCTTGTTCTTATCCTAGGGATATGAGAGAATTTAGGAGATTATTTATCACTGATAAGTTTTGAAAATAATGCCCCAAAGGTGTTTTATGGTTGTGGGGTCTAAGTAGGGGGTAAAAGAAAAAGACCAAAATATCCTTAATAAAGAGACTAAAAATTAATCGTGCGGTCACTACGGGACACACGATGACTGGCTATGATTCATCCCTTAGACTCGTAGTTCTGACAATATCAAGGGGCATGAACACTAGTATTACTATGAGTAGTACCCTACAACTCCTACTTAGACCTGACAACTTATGTAGTTTAGTCATCGTCAAGGTAGAAATATTTGGGCACCCTTACTGGTCAAGCTATAGGAACCACTATATAACTTTTAATTGGTCTTGATGACTCATTTGGTGTCTATCGTGACCAACATAGATACTTATCCAAATACACTAGTCGGGATGCGATTAGGGTCCTACAACTCGTGGTGACACCCTACGACTCATATAATGAGTTGTAGTCTTGGCAGTAAGCTTAGAGGTTAAGAAATTTTCAAGGGCCAAAATTCAAGGTGTTTCACCCTTAGAGTAATGCGATAAAGGCACGCCACACCCAAGGGCGCAAAAATGGTGGTGTTATTTTTTCATCTTGGGTTAGGGAGTTTTGGTCTTTTACCTATTAAATGACTTCTAAAGTGTATTAAAAATTAAACCCACCCTCATAACTAAGATTAAAGTGATTTACCTTCTTCAAAAACCCTCAAGAACATAAAATAAAAGCTTTGCACCCAAACTCCAAGCATTAAGGTTTCAATTCTTGTTTCTCGCACTTAATTCACTAAGTCTAGGTATGTGGGGTTTGAACAATGACATTCTTCTATCCTTGTGCCCCAAAGTTTGATTTTTAATTGATTTTGAAGAAATTGACTTACTACGGTTTATACCTACTTTCTTATGTCTTGAAATTAGAATGCTTCCACATGAATTTCTCATTATTTTAAATATAATTTAATGTTTACTTATGTTTTTATCCATGAAAGTGATCTTAAGTATTCAGTTTGATATTTTGATATGAAGTTTCTATGAGGTTAAAAATGATTTGAAGTTTAAGAATAAGTTACTAATTTTACAAGAAGTTCAAGCTTATTTATTCAAGTTACAAGTATTAAAGTATGATTACAGTTTCAGTTTTTATGTTATGATCGCAGATATTATAAAATAGCGACAAGTTTCCTTATCAGTATGATTTAAATAAGAGAAGCATAGTTGGTTTTTCTATTTATAAACCCATATGCCATCTTAAGGTGGATTTCATAAGTTTGAGCATATAAGTATATAATTTGGGAGTAGTATTGGCATCGAGAGGGGAATTTAGGTTTAACGCATCCTATTTCCTAGAAAATATATACTTCCATAGGTATAAGAGACCTCATTAGAGAGTTTCTTATCGCCTAAAATGGGAAAAGCTTATGTGATCAATCTAATTTAAGGTTCTATTTGATGGCAAGGGTAAAACAACTCTTGTCAACGTAGGTAAGACATTAGACTCAATGCTAACTCAATGGTTTATGTTTGTTATAAGAATCTCCCCTCAAAGAAAATATAAAGGTTTAGAACCTAATTGTAATGACACACCAACCTTATTCAGATGTTGTTTTATGATTTATGCTCATCTTATTTCAGTTTTTCATTTTATTCATGATCAAGATGAGTCCATCTACACTTTACATATATGTTTCCAATTATAGCATATGTTAGTTTTTACTGGTTGCATTCACCTCCATATACTCAGTACATTCTAGAAATACTAACCACATATATATCTATGTGCTACATTTTTTCATAGTATAGGTTCTGATGTTCGTCCATAACAACATGATTAATCACAGATCACCACTTCCTATATTTAGATAGTTTGTGAGTACTCATAGTTGGAGGACCAAGATTTGGTCTTTTCCAGTTGTTTATGTTCATGATTTCAGTATTTCAATTTTTTAGTTTGGGTTAGCTGGGATCTATTAAATAGAGGCTTGTCAAGTCTAGTCAAACTATTGTTATTTTTAGCTTTTCATAGATTTAAAAGTTATTGAGTTATGGTATTTGGTTGATTATTCATCTATTTGAACTTAGTTATGAGTTTTCTTTAGTTTTTCTCATATTTCAAGATTATATGGCAGAGTTTAATGCTTAGTAGGTATCATGGGTTAGTTTAGGCTACTTGTAGTTTCAAGAACCATGGCACGTCTAAGGGGTATCTTTGGTGCATTACAAAATTTATTTTTATTATAGCACTATGTCAGTACCATTCAAGAAAATCTAAGAATAAACTAAGTTTACCATACACAACCTTCTAAGAATAAACTAAGTATGAAACAAACCAAATTTTGAAAAACATTTATAATAAGGAATTATCTTAGTCCCCGAACAAAGAACATCAATATCAATAAGAAGATTTGATGGTTGCCCAACCATGGTTCTCACTTGAGAAATAAAGTTTGCACACTAATTAAAGTTCAGGTCACTTATCAATTACCTAAATATGTTCTGAACTCAACAAAAGAAGAGTATGTGTAGCATCATTACATCAACAAGTACTAGTGAGAATCATAGACCGATTAACTAAACAATGTACAAGTATGAAATCCAAACAAGTATAAAAGTGATCATACAAAAATTCATAATCAAGGACATTAACAAATAAATACAACATACAAATATATAATTCACAAGTTTGCTTGCACAAGCTTTTATACTTAGTCACTTTCATCAACAAGTCATCACCATATATAATCATCATAAAGACACCCAATGCATATGAATGAGGGTATGTATGCATGATGTGCACATTATCTTTTACTCTTTTCTTAACCATCAATAACATTATATCATACTATTATGGTACCCAGCCCTTTATCATAAGACATTATATCATTATCAGTGTGGAACTGACTAGTCATCACCAGACATCATCACAATGCATATTAATTGAAATATAGTAAATAAATTTAGGTCATACTAGAGGGAAATCATATGATCTACAGACAAGAACTAAACAAAGAAAGTCTCAAGTGCTATAGAAAACAATGGCCTACCTTAGTTCGCTGTTCAAGTAAACTTTAAGCCATATTTTTGCCCTTTTGTTCTTATATTCTTGATCTCAAAACGACAAAAATATATATACCCATTTGAATAATTCATCCTCTTATTAACTTTTGGGGATCAAAACCATTGCATTTTGTCATAAAATTATCCTATTTCATCATATTAGGATTTCTATCTCTTAAACCACATAGGCTCTACTTGAATTATATTGAACAACCATAGTTTCACTCCCATTGATTTTTATAACACCCTTGGATCATATTTATTGAATTTATACACATTTTTATATTTTTTCATATATTTCTATATCTAGGGGTAAACCCCAATTACCTACCATGAATTCATTTATATAAATTTTCTAAGGTTATAGAAAGTAAATTCATGTCTAGAATATAATTACTTACCTCCAAAGATTATACACCAAAAATCCTTTGAAAATATGCTTCCTAGAGTTCCCTTGCATTTTCTGCAAAAATGGGGAATGAAAATAATTTTTGGTTTCTAAAAATATCAAATCTTGTGTGTTACTATTGGAATAGTACCACTGATAGTGGCTAAAATTTTGTTGTAGTGGTTTGCTTGTTTTAAATTGAGGTTCGCCACTGCGGTGTCCATGGAAGAACCTAGATAACACTCCCTTTTTTACTTTACAACACACACCACTAATTTAAACTTTGTGAACCAACCCCTCAACATTAAACTCTAAAATTGGATTTCTACAACTCCATTTTAGGTGCCAAAAATTGCTACAGCTTCTTCACTAATTGGATATCTAAATATCACATCTAATACCATGATTAATTATCAAATTAGTATAAAGTTATTTTTACTAATACACCTAAACAATTTTCCCATCTTGGACTAGCCTAAAATATTTTGAAAATCGGATAATGGAAGTCTAACTGCAAAATTGTTCCCTCTGTCATTGTAATGATAATGTTGGTCTTTATAGATGTAAATAAAGTAGTTGAGTATAATGTGGCTGATCCAGCTAAAAAGAAAAGACTACTGCCACTATTCCATTATGGCTCAAGAAAAGGATGCATGTTTCAATATGTTCTATGACACATTCAGAGAACTACGTATAGATTTTTCTTTACTTGATATTTCACATGGAATGTATAAGGATGAAAAGTTCATAAAAGATATGGTGACGAACAAGAAGTGCCTTGTAGATTTGGAGACTATGTCACTTATTGAGGAGTGTATATCTATGGTAATAAGCAAACTTTCCACTAAGTTCAAAGACCCTAAGAGTTTTACCCTATCTATATAAGTTGGTGAAAGTTAGTTGATGTAGGGTTTGTGTAACTTTGAAGTAAAGTATAATGATACTGATTTCTTAATCTAGATATCTTTTGTGGTTGGAACTAATATAGGCTTGGAGAAAGGACCTAATTGAGTTTACATATTAGATGAGTGAAAACAAGGAACCTCATGGAAATAGGCATATGCATGAAACTTCAAGTAGTAAGACTAGATGAAATATAGAAAACTATAGGAGCTTATCTATTTGATTACTAAACTAAATTGCTAGATATAAGAACTGACTCTTATTGAATGTTTCTAACTCATCTGAAGTATTCCAATAAAAAATGGACATTTAGAACTATAAAGTTATATCTAATGACATGAAATTTCTAAGATTCTCTTGGAATATAATATTTGTTACCTTAGAAATACCTTGTTAGAATTTCTAATAATATTAGAGAGCAAAGAATATTCGGCATGATCTGAGTGAGATATCTGAATAAGGATTATAACATAGTTTGAGCATCGAAGATTTCTAGTTATGATCATAAAATAGGAATAAATTAGAGTTTAACATGAGACACCCCTAGTATGAAGTCACCTATCATAAAACAAGAGCACCTTAGATCAAAAGTTATGATAGGAACTCTATGATTATAGAAAATAGACTAACCACTTCTAACTTAGCAATATTTCTTTTCCATGATTCCTTCTTATAGATACACCACCCTTTGCTTGCTAAAACTAACTTTCTTATACCTACACTATGGCTGACTACTAAAAGCTATGTCTAACCTAACTGAATCTTCTTATTCTATCCAATCTTAACTCAAAGATACAAGGATACACCACTTAAAGTACTATACTTGTCGCAACCATTCTAATACTATATTCTATATTCACTTGGAGATATCACCTTCAAAGGTACAATTCTTCGTGCCACCTTAAAAACTCATCGTTAAGTACTATTCAAAGAGTCATTAATCACCATAAGCCATCTGTGAAGTTATATCAACAAATCAGTCACGCCTATCACTCTACTACCAATAATATCCCCATTAAATCATAAGAAGGGTCACTGAATAAATAGAACATGGAAATCTTGTATATGAAGGAAATTGTGCAATATTTACTAAAGGATTTTCATGAATTCAACACATAAATGTTGCCTGAGTAATAAAATATAATTGCAATAAATGCATTCAAAAGATATTTGAGATCATACACGATGTAATGTGATATCACTAGTCACTAAAGATGTATCATTAGTTCCTGGAATTGAACATACTATAAAACATAAATATATGAGTCACGAGTTTTTTGACTTATACTAGAATTCATAATTAATAGAATATTAGTTATACTTCTGAGTAAACTGTCACTCCTTATAGTATGAACTAGAAGTGGGTATGATTTTGTATAAAGTGCATGAATATGGGATAAGATCATCGAACTGACTTATGAGGCATGAGTAGAGCGTATTAGTGACCGAAGTACAAATTTGTATGAAGATAAGAATGGGTCATCCATCTTCGTCCCCTAGTGTTATTATAAAACTTCACTAGCATCGATGCTAGAATTAATAAACTGCCTTGATTCTTTGTTCTATCATCTTCCCCTTAGATTTTAATCATTAATCTAAGTCTGTGGACCTCTGCAATAAACTCTGAACTGAACTTTAATCACTCTATTATAGAGATAGTGACATAATCAATACATATATATACTAAACTCCCCTTGAAAGGCCATACCTAAACATATAAAAAACGTTGCTAGTACTTCATTTTGAGATGTAACTCTTAACTTTCTATAGCCCCAATAGTCACCATATAATCACTTAAATGCTTATTAACTTAGATTCTAGTGAAGTATTACAATACCCTAAGTGCACACCTTTTTTTTTCATAATTCCAAACTCCTTTATCTATTAGCTTGATCATCAATAATTCAATCTTAGATTCTCACATTTAATATGGGTAGGCACAAAGTTTTTCATGCACTAATAGCCACTTACTAATACTAGATAGGATTCATGAAATACTAATCAACACAAAATTTTATGAACATACTAAGCATCAATAAGATTCTCTGCTCTAAATCCCCCCTAAACTAGTAAATCTCTATCAAAGTGTTGTTATACAATCTAAACAAAACCTTTCTTGTCCTATGGATACATAATCTACTAAATTCGGATAAATATTATCCCCACTTTACTGTTGCTACACTTCTAAGCTCATGCTCCTAGCTCCAGTTCATGTTGTCATAGAATTCTGAGAAGGAATCTTAGGGCACATCTGACTTTGGATCAGTACATGATTTTAATAAATAAAAATGAACTACTTCAATGTTTAGAGTTTACAAGAAATGATATGATCCATTTTTCTGCATTCTTATAACTATCTGTGGGGGCTATTTGAGAAAATTCTATTAATAGGAATTTAAGCTTGACTATTTCTATCACCTAAAAAATAAGTAAGAGTTGGCATGAATGGAGCAATGGAAGAAACCATATAAGTTTCTTATAGAACATCTCTACTGAATGATCTGATATTTTAAAGAAAGGAAATATTTCTTACATTCCTTGTAGCCTCTCAAAGAAAAGTACAGACGTCTCCATATCATTCTACAATACTCTACTAGACATAAATTCTTATACACCCTAGGTCACTTAAACCTTATGCTTTGATACAAAGTTTTTCACGACCCGTGACTACCCCTAGTTGTAACGCGATGCTTAGAACCACAAGTGATCCCAAGATAACCTATAATTATAGCATTATCCTCACATAACTAATTAAATCATATCTAAATAGACTGAAAAAAATCATAATCATGAGAAAAGTTGTTTCTATACATTTTTTATTAGTAAGTTTATTTACCACATCTATATTCAGAAAAGAAAGGGAAATTAGCTACTGCATCTCTAACTGACTATCTATGAAACCTCTACTAATATTAACTATTAGTAGTAAGACGTGACCCAACAATCCCAAATCAATACATACAAATAAGAAAATAAAGTACATGAACTGCAACTGACTTGATTCTTTGAAATAAGAGAACTCAACACCTATTTGATGAATCCTATGTTATGCTTGATTATGATCATGTAAGTAGGCACCTAAGTCTACATCACATAAAAATGTAGGCAGAAGAGGTATGCGATCAGTACTTTAGAATTTACTGAGTATGTGAGATATGCACTAGTCATAAAAATACTTAAAACATTCTTTAAAACTGAGTAAATAAGCCCTTTGATGAAATATCCATTTAAAACATATTCATACATAAAAGCTATAAGGCGTAGTGAAATTTCTAAATCATGAGCAAAATAATTCCTTTAAACTAGGAAGTGGTAGAAGCATGACTATTATATATAATCTAAACATAAGGCAGAATATGTTGTAATACTATATGAGGATCATGTATGAATACTAGGTCTTAAGTTGTGGGAAGTGAACTGATGCAATGACCTAGTATAAACATAGTCCGACTGAGATTAAATAATTAAATATAGGGTTATGCATAATTTGAAGCTAAATCATAAACTGAGGACTGTGTGATCTAAAATTAATCGACATACCCTAATTTGAACAAATTAGAGTACAACCTATAATTCTAGTTGGAAAGGTGCTAGTACTTTGCCATAGGTACCAACACTAGTTGGGTGGATTCGCTAAATTAATGTCTCGAAGGACTAGGGTTCCAGTTCTCAGTTGGCGTTCACTACTCATATCTATGGTTGTACCATAGTTTTGGAACATAGGAACTTCAACTAAAGGTCTCAGTACTCAACTGGCAGGTAAGCCTTCATCCGTACATTCACTCAGTGCTAAGTACTACTCCCAACTGAATAGTACTGAAAACTATATAGCTTGTGATAATTATGTTTTGAAAATATCCACAGTGGATAATCTGAAGTGCTCAATACATGCAAATTAATATAAGCAAGAATCCCTAGGTATTTGGTGTTCATTACCCACAAGCTCTAAATAATATGTCCAAATAGTAGAAATTCTATGATTTGAATATAATAGGCAATTTCATAACTCAAGTCCAAAATCATGAATTTACCAGCATACGAAGGGATCATAATTCTAAGTATGTAAAAATACTAAATTTCATGGGAAAACTTGGTATGTCAACTAACATGGATTGAAATTTGCAAAATCATGATAAGTACTACTTAATAGTCTTGAATCTTATAAATCTCTTATAACTTGATCATATGCTTGAATCTTAACTAATATCATGCAAATCATGCATGGATTTGAGAATAGAATGAATGATACAATATGGGCCTAAAAAACCATAAATAATAATTAAAGCATGCTTACAAGTGACAAATATATCATGGAGAATTGAATTTCAGATTAAGAGTAATAGTTGGGGAAATCCTAGTTTATAAAGATCATAAAATTCATGAACAAAATAATAATTGGTCATGAGGACGAAATGAAATCATCATAGAATACCCTTTACACGAACCGAACCAGGGCCAAGTCATGTCGGGTATTTTAAGTCCAACCAGGACCCCAACCATCACAATACACAAACCACTAACCACCCTACACCCCATGTCAGATAAATTTTGAACATAAAACAAGATAAGATAATATTAGATTAAAGACATGATAATAAGTCTAAAATCAAAATTGAAATCCACTACCAATTAACCATCCAATACCAGTCCGAATGCTAATACCAATACCAATGCTAACACTAATACCGACACCGCCCATGCCCATAGTAGTTAAACAAAGTCTCTAACAAGAATCAATGAATATCAAGTCGGGAAATGCCCCCAACCATATCCTAAAACAAAACTAAAGAAATAAAAAATACAAAAAGTCTATAACATGAAGTAGGGTCTTCTGGAGTATTAACCACTTCAGTCTGACTCAAAAGTTATCCCTGAATCACCAAGTCACTAAGAAGGAGTAGTGGAAGTACGGTCGATTCCTGCATCACGTGGGGATACAGTGCCCGTAGATGGTTAGCAGGGTTAGCACTAGCATTTAACTCAAGGATAAAATAATTCCATCAATTCAAAACCAAGTCAAATAACCATATTCAATCACATGTATACATAGATATAGTGTCGAGATAGGGAACACAGTTTAGCATGTATTTAAATCCTTAACCTGGGTGGTGTAGATTTACTATCATAAGTCTATCCAGGGGATATATGGGTCTAGTGTTATCACCTAAATAGGTCCTAGTGCATATAGCCAAACAAAATAGAGATATCATAGAAGAACAGGGATTCCCCGTGTACCCTTCTCCCTCCATGATACATATATACATGTTACTACCAAAAATTACCCCTATGGTGAGGTTGCAAAAGTATTACAATAGATAGAAAAACTGTTACCATAGCTCTTCCGCAATGGTTTAGCAAACTTCTTATAGGTGGGAGTTGCAATATCTCTATGGCAACAGTTTATGCAATTGTTGTCTGAACCGTCGCCATAGGTCAAGCTATGGTAATGGTTTCAGAAAACCGTCACCATAGGTTGACCTATAGAGATAATTTTTTTTACTTATTGAGATGCCTATTTTTATCTATTGCAACAGTTGCAACTGCCACCATATCTTTACCTATGGCGACAGTTATTTATTCACTTATTGAGACGCCTATTTTCATCTATTGCAATGATTACAACCGTCGCCATAGGTAAAGATATGGCGACGATTATTTTTTGACTTATTGAGATTCCTATTTTCATCTACTGTAATGGTTACTAACTGTTGCAATAGAAGCTACTGCAACGACATTAAACCATTGCAACAACATCTATTACGATGTTTGCAACAAACATCTATTGTGATGTACTATAAATTAGTATTTAAATACATAATAAATTACAATAAATAATTATACACACGTCATAAAACAAAATCATTCATTAATAATCACATAATAAAAATATGGAACAAATTAAACTTGTAATCTAAATCCAAAAGCAAAATATATGTTACATACTCAAATAACTAGTTAAGTTTTTACAAAGTATCAAGTTATAGTCACGATAAGTTTCAAGAAATTCTATGTAGCGTGTATTCTTCTCCTTTTTTTGTTTTAGTATCTGTATTTTTCATAAAGCTACAAGTGATCCAGCTGAAACAAAGTTCTTTAACTTTCTGATGATTTCTTGAATACCCTTGTAGATTCAAGATTGTTCAAGTCACTATAAGTTTAAAAAATAAAAAATCAAATGGGTTCACAGTAAGTTCAGATAGCATGTTATCACTACAGACTAACTGATAACACTTGTTATAGACAAGGAAAAACTTGAAGTCCTTGAACTTCAATGACCTGCTTAAGAAAGCTTAACATAAGGAAGAAGCTCGATCATGTCATTTCTGTCTATTATCTATCTTTTGTAGAGCTAAAAATTTTCCCAGAAATATCAGACTTTAATTTCCATGTAAATTAGACAATCTCATGAAGTAGATGATCTATTTCTTTCCCATTTTTCTCATATATGAAAAACAAAGTAAAGACACAAGGGACTCCTTCAGTTGAAATTAGATTGTTAGAGCACCCAAACATGGGATTGAACTTGCATAGCTTGAGATGTTATTTGAATAATAGAGAGAGCCACATATTTTGTCCTTTCAATGTTAATATTTTAAAAATAAATGGTAGAGTTGTTTAACTTTCCAGACCATTGGTCAAGAACTCTGAAGCTTAAAATTGTTTTCAACCCTGGAGAAGCTTCATCAAGTGTGGTGGTTGTGAAAAGCCAAACATTGGTCACATAATTATATCTAATTAATTTCATTGTATAAGAGAAAGAACAAGAAAACTATGCTAAGTAATTACCCTAAAAGCAAATGATAAGAAGGCTACAAATATAAACATAGTATTGTAAATCAGAAAAGGTTGTGCATTCATATATTTTAAAATGACCACTAAAGACAAAGAGAAGAAATCCAATAGCACCATACAAGAGTGGGATGACAAAATAAGCAGTGAAATAAAAGAGAGAATTCTAGAACTCAGATTGGAGCTTGAGTCTAATTTAATGCTAGTTGTAATATTCTTGTTCTTCAATTGAGCATTTACATCATCCAGAAATAGATCACCCTTCTTCCATCCTAATGAATAAACAACATACTAGAACAAAGAAATTATTCAAAATGAGATCTTAGAACAAAAAAGGTCTCAAGTCATCCATACGAGCTTTTATAGGCAATAATGTAGCAGATATTGAGAATTATTACTAAAGGGAGTATTAGTTTATATTAAAGTATATTTCCTCAGAGAGAAAAGGCAATTAGAGCTAGGCAACCATAAAAAAGTATCTCAAATTTCAACATGATTATGCTACCCAGATATTACAACTAGAATATCAGAATCTGAACTAAGTTGGAAGAAACAATTTTCAAAATTAACATAGACCATGTTGTTTCTTCATCATCCTAGACCAATTTGGTTTACTTGAATAGATCTTACGTTCATCCTATCACTTTAGTTTTGTGAGAGTTGAGAAAGATTTTCCTTACAAGAACCACATGCATAAAAACTAGGTTCTTAGTACGTACCGGTGAATGAGAGACAAATTCACACAATAGAGATCAAATTTACATGGTTCAACAAACAACATGGACACAACCGCTTGAGAAGAATGAGTACGATATGCCCTTAATAGGTAAATATAGAATAATATGTACTGATAAGTGGTAAGTGCTCCAGCAACATTGCACCTTCCAATAGAAAAACATTTATTCCAAAAAAAAGGATAATTTAAAGCTATAGAAATTTAGTTGATTCTCATACTCCCTTTATATTTCATATAAGTATTATCTTCAAGTGATAAGAACAGTTCTTCTTAACAAGGAACCACCTTGGACAGATAACTTTTATAGAGTTATCTAGAGTAACTAAAATAAGGCGATAACCAAAACTACTAACTTGTTTTACTTCCTGGTTCATTATTTACAAGTAAAATAGATTTGCAGATTCATTCTCAATATCAGAATAATGTAAATTTTTCATTCCAAATGGAAAGATATGAAAAGAAAAAGTCGGCACCTACTTGCAACAATTTAGCTTCAACTCCTTCAACAGATTTTGTCCCCTTTTTTTTATCTCTTCAGCTAGTTTCTCCACATGTCCGCGTTGAATAATATCTATAGAAAAAATAAAATCATTTATCGTTAATCAATGGATTAGAAAAAAAGACTAGTAGTAATTCATTTACAATAGATTTTATGAAGATTGAAATCTGTCCCTCTCTCTTCTGAACAAGGTGTAAGCTTTTCTTCTCGAACAAAAGAGGAACAATCAATCTAATAGAAATGTAGCCATTTTTTTGTTCTTGTTTTGTTTAAGCAGTTGTCTTAACAATATGGTTTCCAAGATGTCCTGAAATTGACTTTATTTTTTTTTGTAGAGAACTTGAACTCTAGTTTTGAATTAGGGAATCCTGGAGCACTTCCACCTTCTCTAATTGTTTTCGAGGGTTATGTGCACCGGATTGATCCTTTATGGCACATTTCTGGTTTAGGTTATCGATACATTATTAATGTCATAGAATCTATACTGGAAGATGCTACAGTTATACATTTTTGTGGCCCAGCCAAACCATGGCTTGAGATTGGGGCACCCCTGAGATGCGAAGCTTATGAACCCGCTATGTAAATTTATCAAATAAATTCATTAGAAAATATAGAATCGAGGATTGAATGGTTAAAGGTAAAAAGTCTCATTTGACATGAAATGTATTGGAAATTTAGCCTTGATATTTATATATATATATACTGAGTTGGAGGGAAGAAGGTACAACCTTCAGTCTCTTATCATACCACACTTTAGTCTCCCTGTATAAACGATGCTAGCATGCAATATACTACTCAGACTAGATATTTGACAACCTACAAGATGCAATATGTTTATAGGTATAGGTGTTGTAAAGTCTTATCTACATTTCCTTAAATATGAGCATATAATAATTATACTTTTTAAAAACTCTATTAATCTCAATATATGTTGAGGCCATATATAAGCTTAAAGTTGTCTAAAATACTAATTTCCTTGAAGTTTATAAATGGAGTACTATTATCCTGAGAAGATGATCGTCAATAACTCAAGAAAGGAAATGTTCCTTACGAACATAAAAGAGTGTTAATTGTGAAGGTCAACGACCAACCTGATAGAGATTATTTATTTTTAATATCTTCTATGTTTAGAGGAACTTTATTCCTGATTTCCTACTGAATATAGCTTCCTACCTGTTCTTCTGGCAGGATATTTTAATTCATAGCTCTAAAGAGTTATACAAAATACTATTATTATTTTTTTTGCTGACACTCCCTGACTATATATATATATCTGCTATTTGCTTATAGCCTTTAAGTGAAGTGAAACACTGAGTAAAGAGACCTGAAGCTGTAGTATAGCCAAAGAAAATAATCATCTTGGCCCGGTTTTATAGCATGTACTGCACTCTACTGAGAGTAAACGGCATCCTGATGCACTAATGCTCCCATTATGCGCGAGCTCTGAGAAAGGTTGAACCACAAGGATTTATTGTACGTAGTCTTACACATGTTTCTGAAAGAGGTTATTTCCATGGCTAAAAATATCTTGTGAGATTATCCTGATCATTTATGACTGCCTACGTTGCTGTTGAACTCAATAGATAAAGTAGAATGCGAAAATATAAACTTATACCCTACAAACAGTGTTTGTTAAATATGGGGAGTAAAATTGTAAGACCAGCACAAAATAGGTGCAAAAAGTTCAAATGACCCTACTTTTAGTTTTTGCCAACAGTCTTCAAATTCTTGCCATTGTAAGTATAGCTCTCTAGATTTTTGTCCAATTTCAAAAATTCTTCAAGAATTTTTGGAGAATATTTCAAATTTCAAACATATGCAACTTAACTTATTTCTACTACTTTTATAAATTAACAAACACACATTGTAAAGTTTTCAAAAGATTAAATAAGTATGCAAATGATTTATTTTAAAAGAATTGTCTCACCATTTATTTGCTAATCATATTATTTGTTGTTGCTATTGCTTTTTACTAATTTTTTTTTCTATATGGTTTATTCCCTATTGTATTTCATTTTCTTACTAATTTTGAGATGCTTTACTTTAGCTAAGCTACTATATATAACAACCTTTCTACCTTCACAAGGTAGGGGTAAGGCTACGTACACATCACCCTTCTAAAGCCCACTAGTAAGATTACATTGGGTATGTTTTTAGTTGTTTCAACATCTAACTTTTGTTGAGCACTTATGCTTGTTGTTATTTAGTTCACAAAGTTCCATATGTATCTAAGAATTATATAATTAAAAATGAAATTCTATTAGTTCAAAAAACATAACAACCTTCCTAACATAATTTGAAAAGTTACATCATTTTAAAAGCTCACATAGAGAATTTTGATTTCATCCTTAATACTTCCTTGCTTAAAACATTTTATACTTTCATATATTAAGGACTAGTTAAATACATGAACCAAGAGATTAATAAAATTAGCTTGTTCTAAAGCTTATCATATAGTTAGATAACATTTATTTAAATATAGAGGCCTTTAAGAGTACAGAAGGAAATATAATTATGTAACAAACAAGATTTCATTCCTTACCAGATGCCTGAAGAATATGTCTTGACAATAAATAGTTTAAATATCAAGTGAAAATAAACATATCTTATGAAGATAGAAATCTATCCCTCCCTCTTCCAATAAGATTAAACCTTGTTCAATCCTCGGGACATGTTTTATTTGAATTGAATTAAATCAATGTTCTCATTTGAACTTCATATATAAGTTCCTGATCCTTTTACTCAAAATGGTAAGCATCTCTATTTTCTTAGTTTATCCTCCCTGCAACTCAAGATAAACTTGGTAACATATTGAACTATTTCTGTACCGGGTGGGGTAACATTTACTATAGCTAGGTGGCAATGAGAAGATCATGATAAGATGATAGCAGAAATGATCATGGGTGCTACAACTGAGTAGAATCAACAACTAAGCCAGCTGATAACTGCCAGTTCTATACATAACTAAGCAATAAACCAGCAATTGAACCGAACACTTGCGAATTACACCTCTACTAGACAGGACAAGGAGGAGGGATACCAAATTTATACCAAAATATGGCGGGTATTCAAGGAAGAATATTTCATAATGTAATTCTATTTTGTAATTGGGTTTTGTGAGTAACTAACCTCAATGGATGTCGGGGTGCTAGGATACCCACTACAATGAATAGAGTTCTTCAGCAAACTTACATTACTTTGTCCATCCGCATGCAACTATAGCGACATAAGACAACATGAGATTTAAAATATATAGACACATTTGCTAAATGAATACTTCCCATTAAAATAGCAAGGGACATTTAAAATGGAATTTTATCCATAAGTAACTTTTTTACACCATAATTACAGGGATTGGCTGAAGGCATGCTATATATAAATTGACCAGTGCCTTTTTTGACCAAATTCTACCTACTAGATGTATTAGCCAAGGATAGTTTGAGCTTAAGACAGAGTAGAAAAACACAGAACATATAAAAACAAAATGTTCCCTTGACGAGAAGATGTACACTTTACAATTTTGTTTCATATTTTACAGCTTCTTAGTGTGATCTGTAAAAAAATATTACCTGTAAAGAGGACCCAAAATGCTTGTCATCTCAACAACTCTTCCATTTGAAAAAACTCTCTTTGGAATCCACCAAGGATGATTCACGAAAGGCTTGGCACCTAAAGGATACTTAACCAAAAACAATAAAGCTCTAAGTGGCTGCTGAAAATTACCCAAAGCTGAAACCTTTAACACAACCCCTCTCAAAATCCTCATACAATCACTTCAACATCGGATCCATACTATAAAAATCACCATCCCTATATAATTCATCCTAACACCCTGGTGGACTTGTCATTCCTCCACTACTACTCCCCCACACAAATGCATCAACAGAACTCAAAACCTCCAAAAACACCAATGAAATCAATGGAGACACACTCGAATTCACCATTTCCTAATTTGAAAAATCCATGGATTCCCTAAATGTATCCTACAATACGATACAACAACTTTCTTTACTTGTTTATGAACCAATTCAATCTCAGACCTCATATTCTTATCTTTCATCAATGATATTTTCTTCCCCTCTTCAAGTACCATACGATAACAATTTACCACTTACTCAAAAGGGGGTTCTACCGATACATAATTACCAAAAGTCAGCCAATCAAAACCCGTTCCATCAAATCCATAGACAAACTTAATTCTTTACCCTTGCTAAAAATCTCCGTTGTCGTCATCTCCAAATGCACAATACGTGTATCATTTTCCATTGAACAAACTAGTGATACAAGTAAAATTTTTCATAGAATAATATCCTCGATCTCCGCTAGTATTTTTTGTGGTTCACTAGTCTTCATGGTTTATCTTAACCCACCAAAATGAAATTAGTCCTAACTGTAAGCTGAAGTGCAAATCGAGAGAGAAATAGTTTAAGAAATTGAACAAATCTCGAGAGAGAAATTGTTGAGAAAGAGCTAAGCGATATAGAAATATTAAAATGTATTGAGAATAGGTTTGAGAGTAAAAGGGATTTACTAAAATTACTTATAGTAGACTTGAGAAATTTTGCAAAGGAAATTAATAAAACCCCATTAAGTGTTGCCATAGATGATGTTATTGCAATGATTTTAATAACCATTGCTATAAGTTTATCTATTGCTACGGTTAGTATTCAATAGCAATGGTTATAGTGCTAAATGGTAGAAAATATAACAATTTCTTTTGCAATGGTTGGAACCGTTTCAATAGACCATCTATCGCAACGCTTATGTAACCATTGCCAAAAGGTTCATTGCCATAGGCCCAATTTCTGGTAGTGTGCATAAACTTTAGGGATTCCTATGTGCCCCACAAGTATAAGGTTACTAACACCAACTCTCATGTCGGCAAACATGAGTTTCTAGTGTCCGTTTTTCGGACTCATACCTTCACTTCTAGCTATCACGACCCCCGTTATTGCATAATTACAACATTTTACACATAACCAAACCACCAATTCTAGGAGTTAATTATAAAGGTATTACAAAGTGGTACCGTCATAATGAAAATATCTTGCAAGCAATGTCATTAGCAAACACTTAGGGTATTTTCGTGTACCCTGCAGACTCCATTATTAAAATCACTTGGAAAGTTCAATTGCAGCCCACATGGTTTTCATTATATAATCACCTAGTAGATTCCTGTATACCCCACAAGGTTTCCAAAATCATCCTTAACCATTTAACCATTTAAACTATGCACTAGTTTCAAGAAATAGCTCAAACCAATCACTTTGGGGTCATAACGACTTCAAAAGTCACTAGTTTAGTGAAATTTAACACTGTCAAGTTCCACCACCATACCCGTGAAGCCACATGTTCAAAAATAATAATTAAAACATGGAAAATCATAATTATACAATAGTAAAACATCAATCAACATTATGCATTCAAAGACCCCCAAGCTTTATTTCAAACCATATCAATATAATGAAAGAAATAAAATAAATCATGTGCTTTATGTAAAATAACAATGAGGGAGGAGTAAAATTCCTTAAATACCAAAGAATTTAAAAGAGATTGCACCCCTAGAACCCTAGATAATCACATCACTTCCTTTGAAACTCTAGCCTTATCTTGAATAGAGACCTAAAAAGAGAATTTACGAGTGTTTTATTGGGAATGATGTGTTCATAAAGTCACAAGGAAGGGTTTAAGTCATGGTATCAAAGGGGCTTAAAGTGGGAAATGTCCAGAGTACCTTCAGCCTAAAAGCTATAAAAACCATCTTTGGTTACAAATTAATCGCTTGACTCATCACCATATCATACGACTCATAGCCTTGATTCGTATCCTAGACAGTGTGTTGGACACCCACACACTATCCACCTTACGACACCATGATCCCACTCATAACCCAACACTATGATTCATAGGGTCTAGTCATAACCAACACAGTACACAAATAAGTCAGACATGGGACAAATAAAGAATTCATCTCATGACTCATAACCTATCCTTTTGGCTTCTAGTGAGCCACTCGTACTAAGATCAAAGTCAAGCCACTAAGTTAATGATTCGATTAAGGTTTGTCCTAATGGCTCATCAGCACCCTTAATAATTCACATGAATAAGTTGTAACAAAGATTGAAAATCTGACAACCATCCACTGGACACCCTACGACTAGGGTCACTTGACCCGTCAAGACACCATACTACTCATATGATCAAGTGGTAATCAAGGCAGTGACTAAAAGCTCAAAAAACATCCAAAGACCAAAATCTGGTGTGCTTTAATTCTCCTCCACTTGGATCATTCATCCTCGAATGATTGGACAAGGAATTAACTAGTACGATTAAACCCCAAACATCTTTATTCTTACCTTTCTTCAAGTTAGAAAGTAATGATGCCAAGGAAAGAAATCTTTCCTTTAACAAAGTCAGAAAACAGAGATGTTAAGAATAACACATACCTGACACAAGATTTTCTTAAGAGGAAAACAAGAATGGATACTTAGACTTCATGTCCTCTTTGGCTTCCTAAGTATCCTCTTCAACCTTGTTTTCCCTTCATATAACATTCACCGAAGCTACGTCCTTTATCCATAATAGACGAATTTGTCGATCTAAGATTTCAATAGGGACCTTGTCCATAATATAATGAATTCGAATTACCAATACGCTTGATAGGCACAATTTTTGATAGATCACCTATATATTTCTTCAATATAGATACGTGAAACACCTGGTGAATGGAGCTCATATTAGAGTGCAATTCCAATTCATATAAAATATTACCAACCCTCTTAGACACCAAGTACTAGCCAACATACCCGGGAACTAAGCTCTTCCTTCTTCCTAAACCGCATTACCACCTTCATGGGAGATACCTTTAAGAACACCCTATTACCAACCGCAAAATATAACTTCCTATGCTTCACATCCGCATAGGACTTCTTGTTACTTTGGGCAACTTTGTGCCTATCCCGAATTACCTTCAACTTCTCCATGGCTTGGTGAAATAAATCTGGGCCAAACATCTCCGTCTCATCAACCTCGAACAATCTAATAGGAAACCTACACCTCTTATCATACAAGGTTTCAAATGGTACTATCCCAATGCTAGAGTGGTAGCTATTTTTATACTTAAACCTTATATGAGGAAAATGCTCAGCCAAACTATCATGATACTAAATCACAAGAGATCGAAGCATATCCTCCAATGTCTATATAGTCCTTTCTACTTGCCCATCCCACTGTGGGTAGAAAGCCATACTAAGACTTGCCTTAGTCCCTAAAACTTTCTGTAACAAATACCAAAAGTTGATGAGAATAAAGCACCATGATCTGATATAATTTAAATAGGCACCCCATGCAACTTCACAATTTCCTCAATAAACAACTTGGCAAAATCCTCTATTGAGAAATTAGTCCTTACTAGCAAGAAGTGTGTAGACTTAGTTATCCTATCCATGATGACCCAAATCAAATAAAATAGATTTGTAGATCGAGGAATATAGGCAACGAAATCCATGTTAATCATTCCCACTTCCACACTAACAACTCAATTTCTTCATAAAATTATTCGGGCCTCTAAGTTCTCAACTTTCACTTGTTGACACACCAGGGAATTATCCACAAATCTAGCTATATCTCGCTTCATATTATTCCACTAATAAATCTCTTTAATTTCATGATACATTATCATCAAACGGGATAAATAGCGTAACGTGACTCATGCACCTTGGCCAATATCCTCTATCGCAATCTATCTACATCGGTAACGCACAATATCCCTTAGTACCACAAGGTACCACCACTATTAAACTTGAAGAACATCATTGTCTACCTACCTATATCACCATTGAGTTGTACTAGGATAAGATCCAACACTTATTTCTCTTTCACCTCTGCACAAAGATATGACTTTGATACCTCCTGAATAATCACACTACCATCATTAAAGTCCAAGAGACAAACTCTAAGGTTAGTCGAATGATGAATATCTCTCACTTATTCTCTCTTCTTCTTATCTACATAAGCTAGAATCCCTAAGGATAACTTTCTAAGAGCATCATAAACCACGTTAGGTTTACCTGGATGGTAGTGAAGACTCAAATCGTAATCCTTAAGAAACTCAAGCCATCACCTTTGCCTGATATTAAGAACTTTTCAGGTCTTATGATCAATAAAGATATCCATATGCACTCCATATAAATAATGATGCAAGATTTTTTATGCGAACACCATACTCAAAATTCTAAGTCATGAGTTAGATAATACTTTTCATGTACCTTTAACGGTATAGAGGTAAAAGCTATAACCTTTCCATGCTACATCAAAATGCAATCAAGCCCCACATGGGATGCACATATTAGACCATAAATACACCAGTTCTTCTGGCAAGGTTAAGACCAGAGCCGAAGTTAGCTTATCCTTCATCTTCTCAAAACTACTCTCACATGCATAAGACTGTAAGAACTTTACATTTTTTGAGTTAACTTAGTCAACGGGGAAACATTGTTTGAAAAACTATCCACAAATATCCCATAGTAACCAACTAAAACCAAGAAGCTCTGAATACCAATTTGAGTCATAGGTCTAGGCCACTTCTTAACCACTGCAACTTTCTGCAGATCCATCATGATCCCTTTAATAGAAAAGATATGACCCAAAAAAGTGATAGTATTCAGCCAGAATTAACATTTCAAAAAATTAGCATTCAACTACTAATCTTTCACGGTTTGTAATACAATGTAGAGGTGATTGGCATGATCCACCTCACTTTTTGAATACACTAGAATATCATCTATGAATATGATGAAGAATTCATGGGTCATTAGTCAACCCAAAAGACATAACTAAAAACTCAAAAAACCTATATCAGGTATAAAAAGCGATGATAGATATATTCGTCTCCTTAATCTTTAACTGATGATACCCAGAGCAAAGATCAATATTTGAGAATAACTTAGTACCTTGGAGCTGATAAAATAAATTATCAATCCTAGTAAAAAGGTATTTATTCTTTATTGTCACTTTATTCATTTGCCATTAATCAACACATGACTGAAGGGAACTATCTTTCTTTCGCACGAACAACACCAATGCACCCTACGAGGATATACTAGGACGGATGAAACCCTAGTCCAAAAGATCCTTTAATTTCTGCTTAAGCTCTTTTAACTCAGCTGGAGCCATTCTGTTTGGGGAATAGAGATAGGATTAGTGTCTAGAATAAGATCAATCCCTAAATCAATCTCCTTATCAAGAGGAACACTAGGGAGGTCATTAGGGAAAACCTTAAGAAATTCATTCACCACCGAGATAGAACGTAAAGAAGGACTCTCTGAGTTAGAATCTTTAACCCAGACCATTTGGTGGAGACATCCCTTAGAGATTAATCTCCGGGATATAACATAAGATATGAAACTTACCTTTAGTTCTAGAGAACCACCTTCCCATTCAATGACCTTCTCATTAAGAAATTTAACGATACACCAGAAAGAGGTGGTATGTGAGGAGGAGAGATAGTTAGGTTTTTTCTTCTTGGACCTTGTGAAGGTGTTTCCTCCGAGGGTGCAACCTTTTTCCCTATGTCAGCCTTTTTTTATTTTGGGTCAGCTTTTTCCATCGTTGGGCCTTTATATAGGTCACCGCTACTATTAGAAGATACAGTGAACTCAGACCCAGTAGACTCCGAACTAGTAGACGGTGCCTTGTTATTGCCCTTTTTGGCCACTTAGAAGAAGGTGTGTTCTTAGGAGGCATTTTACCTGAAAGTACACATTAATTACTAATTAAATAAAGAAATGAAAACAAAAATTAAGAAACTAAATTTTAGTGTACATGTTTTATTTAGGTTATGAGTGGTGAGTACAGGTCGTAACAATAGGATATGACTCATATGACCTTATCGTATGCTACTTAGTGTAGAAATAATTATTCACTGGTCTTCTTAAGACTCCTTATAACCAATCGTACCAACAAGGTATGACTCATTACCAACAGTCGTCAGCAGATTAGTAATATTTTATAAAATATCATTGCTCCCAGGTCAATATGATTTTAAGCATATAAATTATATGGATTTGGTAAGACTCATTTAGGTAAGTCGTATCCATTCTAGAACTTTAAACTTGTTAGAATTCCATGTTGTTAGTGGGTATGAGTCCTATTACGACCCCATTACAAGTGGGTATGAGCCGTAAGGAGTCTCGTATTTACTGCAACATAGAAGTCCAACTTTAAAGTTTGACTCCAAATTAAATTTCAAAAAATACCCATTAATTTATGCTATAATATTACTAAAATTCTATCAAAATAATACACAATAGCAACACCCAAACCACCTTCGCACCCAATTTCCATTTTCAACATTAAAACCATGAACTAGGGTTCCCAAAATTTAATAGCCAAGCAATATCAACTCAAACCAAGTTAGAAATCACTCACATTTACAATTTCATCTTGAATTATAATGAGGATGAGCTTGTACGCTTACTTACTTGGATGATTTTGTAGTTCTTCCAATTTAAAATATTTTTCCTAAATTCATGTATGGATCATGCAAAGGGAAGAATCTGAGCAAGAGGGTAGCTAAAATATGTTGTTTTAGCTTAATTTTGGGAGTTGTAATCTTAAAATTCTAGCAAAAATGGTGGTGGGAAAGTGTTTCGGGTATCAGGTACCCGATGGGTGCCCTTTCTCATTTTAAATGAATGCTCTGGGTTAGATTAAACCATGACCCTGACTTCGTAAGCTTTGCTATGAGTTGCGTGTATGACTCATACACTGGCTTACATGTCTTTTCTTTAAGTTGTATAGACCTGGAACCTTACTAGGGTTTTAGAGCTGACATGCTTTATGGTGATAAGTCATACAATGTGGGTATGACTTATTTTGAGAATTGTATCCCTTCAAAAAACTTTTACTATATTTGAATTTTTCTTCTAGGTCCCTACGACTCCTACTCATGGGTCATATCTTCTATATACAAATTGTAAAGGGTACGTCTTACAAAACATCTTGAATTTTTCTGGATATGTTCTATAGTCTTTAGTCCTGCACATTGAACAAACATATTAATCTATAACTAAATAAATACAAAAACATATGTTGCCTCCCATGTAACATTATATTTAACATCGTGGCATCATGTAATTTCTTTGGTTACTTAGCCTTCACTAAGTTCCATCACAAAAATCTCATTTATATCCTTAGTGTTACACATATAGTACTTGACTCTTTGCCCTTTCACCTTGAACGTGGCTTCACCATCCCTCTTCAATTCCAAAGAACCATGTGGAAACACTCCTAACACAGTAAAGGGACCATACAGTCTAGACATCAACTTGCCTAGAAACAACCGAAGGCTTGAGTTGTTGAGAAATACCTGGCTACCTTTTTCAAAGATTCTTTTCTAAATTTTGCGATCATGATGCAACTTCATAATTTCCTCTTAAATTTTAGAACTTTTGTATAACCGGAGTCGAAATTTATCCAACTCCTTCATGCTCTTCATCCTTGACTTGGCTGTATTTTGCTACTCAAAGTTTAGCTTCATCAAAGCCTAAAGTGCTTTATATTCAAGTTCAACAAGCAAGTGACAAGACCTTCCATACACTAACTGATACGGTGAAGCACTAATTAAGGTCATGAATAGTGTTTGGTAGGCCCATAATGCTTCATCTAACTTTTATGACCAATCAGTCTTATTGGCATTTATTGTTTTTGCTAAAATGGACTTAATTTCTATATTGGACACTTCTACTTGCCCATTAATCTGCAGATAATAAGTGTTACCACCTTGTGTTTAACTCTATACTTCTCAAGCATACCTTTGAATAGACGATTACATAAATGTGACTCACTATTAGTAATAATAGCATGTGGGGTGGAAAATTGAGAAAATATTAGCTTTTTCAATAATGAAGTGACACTACGTGCTTCATTGTTTAGAAGTGCACTTTTTTCCACCCATTTAGAAACATAATCTACATCCACAAGTATATACTTCATGCTAAACAAGCTCACAAAAGGAACCATGAAGTATATACCCCATACATCAAACAATTCCAATTCTAAGGTAGGAGTTAAAGGAAGTTCAAAGCATTTAGATATGATACCTTCTTTTTAAAATTGATCTCAAGTAGAAGCAAAATCATGCACATCTTTGTAGATTGTTGGCCAATAATATCGATATTGCAAAATTTTATGGGCAGTGCTGGTTCCTCCATGATGACCCCCAACTGACGAAGAGTGACAAGCCTCAAGTATGCTCATCATCTCTACCTCAGGTATGCATCTATGAATAATCCCATCCATATATAATCTGAATAAAGAAGGCTCAACCCAAAAATATTTCCCTACCCCATACATAAACTTCATTTTGTGCTGAAAGGAAAGATCTTCTATGGTTTAGATCACTTGTTAGATAATTTGCATAATTTACAAACCATGGAATTAGATATGGGGAAGCTGCTAATATCTGCTTATCTAAGAAAATGACATTAATATTAAGCCCATCTTCCAAATTTTCCATAGATTCCTCCTTTTGTCTAGACAATTGATCCACAACTTGATTCTAAGTGCCTTTTCTTTCCTTGACCCTAAAATCAAATCCTTACAGCAATAATTCCCACCTAATTAGTCTAGGATTCTCATCCTTTTTTTCCATTAGGTACCACAATGTTGCATGTTCAGTATGCATAATCACATTAGTCCAAATCCAATAAGACCTAAACTTCCCAAAAGGAAAAACCATTGTCAACAACTCTTATACCATCATGGTGTAGTTCTTTGAGCAGGGTGTAGTGCCTTGCTAGCATAGTAGATGGCATAATGAATCTTTTCTTTCTGTTGACCTTGTACAACCCCTAAGGCCAAACCACACGTGTCACACGTAATTTCAAATGCCAAGGACTATTATGGAGATACAATGATAGGAGTTGTCATCAACTTATCTTTCATACATTCAAAAGCATTGAAGCATGCTACGCTAAACTCAAATTTCACCTCTTTCTCAAGAAGCCCACAAGGAGGGTCGGCAATCTCAAAGAAATACTACCCTTTTTTGGAACATATTGTACCTGGCTGACCCACTTACTATCAGCAATAGGATACTCTACACCCACATACAACCACTTGATTATCACTTTCTTCACCACCTCCTACACAGGAGAATTGAGTTAGTGCTGATGCTCTATACTTAGAATAAAATTCATCTCAAGTTGAATTTTATAAGTATACAAACTAGGTAGAATACCCAAAATATCTTCAATAGACCAAACTATAGCCCTCTTAAATCTTTGTAATACTGATAACAAAGCTTCTACTTCTGTTTCACTAAAGTAACTAAAATAATTACTATCAATGTATTATTGGGTCCCAAAAATGTATATCATAAATGAGAGAGATAGGCCTTAAACTCTAAGATAGATGGCTCCTAAATAGAAGGACAAGCAGGTGGAGTAGTTCTATTATTCCGATCCGAATCAATCTTTTTGGGTGCATAAGTATACGAACCATTCCCATATAGTGCACATACTATTCTATCATACTCATCAATACTATCACTATAAAAGTTCATGATCACGGAATCAAGAGATGCAATACCCAACCTCTCTTTAATAAAAACAACAGTATTAGAACCATTATCCCAAAGAGTAACAGAATCAACATCATGGAGAGAGTCTATCTCTTTATTAAATACATCAATCACATATATAAATCTTCACTCATTGGGATACTTCATTGCCTTACATACATTAAATTCAACATATTCATAATTGAGTCTTAGCATCAGATATCAGAACTCCAAGTCAATCATCATCCTTTTTATAGCTAATAAAGGTCTTCCTAAGATAATTGGGACTTGAAAATCTACTTCATTATCTAATATAACAAAATCAACAGGAAAAGTGAAAGAAGACATCTTAACTAATACATTATATAGAAGACCAATTGGATTTTTCACTATTCTATTAGCCATTACTAGTCTCATGGTAGTTAGAGTAGAAGGCCCTAACCCCAATTGCTTAAATACATATAATAGAATGAGGTTGATTCTAGCCCACAAATCACATAGAGCATAAGTGAAGTCGAAAGATCTAATGGTCCAAGGTATAGTGAAGGAATTCGGATCTTCCTTCTTCTCTACAAAAGATTTAGTTTCCACAACATTACAATGATGAATATTTATCAACTGGATCATAACTGTCCAACCTCTTCTTAGTGATTAGATCCTTTCTTAATTTTGCATATCCTAGCATTTGTTCTAATGCCTCTACAAATGGGATATTTACTGATAGTTCCTTTTGAATAGAAATTTTTTTGATACTTACCCTCTTCTTTTTCCTTTTTCATCCTTTGAGGAAAATTTAAGCGAGGCCTCGATATGGGTTTTAGAACAGGCTCCTAGATCTCACCTTTTCCTGTGTCTTGGTTGCTACTACACTCTATGTAAATAGTGTAAACATCAATCTTTTGCTCATCAACAGTGGATACAAGTATATCCATAGTGGTTTTACCACTCTGAGTGGCAATGTCATGGAAGTAACCATCATTCTTTGGATTTGTAATTGTGTTACTAGGAATAGTTCTAGTTTCCTCTGATTGAATATAGCCAACATTTGACCATACTATTTTTCAAGTTGTTTAATTGTTTAGAGTGTGACTCAACTTTTTGATTTATCCCTGACAGCTCTACCTTAATCTCTTTCAGATAGCTCTCTCGACTTTCATTCCCTTTGACTAGTTTTGGTAGCATTACCTACATTTTTATTTTGAATCACGACTACCTGGTAAGATGTACTTTCCACTCTTCTCTTTTTAGTTATTTTTTTGCCGCCAATCACCATCCCTCTCTACTTCTATCTTTGTACATTTTATTATAATAGCCTTGACCTTAATTTCATTGCCCTTGGTCTCAAAAATCCATCAACCTACGATTAATATATTTCACCATATCTTTAGATTAAATCTCAAAAGTTCTAGATGTGGACCCCTCTGCCGCAACTATATTTATTTTTTCACCACTAATTGCTGTGAACTAGTTTGTAAGCAGCCCAATATCTGTTCGAAGCTGTGTGACCTCTTATAGTACAAAATCATTACAAGTTGTATATGCATTATCCACTCCTTTAGCATATGTACACATACTATGGTTAGCATCTCTAGTATATCAACCCTTATTCATCATTAAAATATCATCCTGCATATCCTACATAGTATCCCACTGAAGATACATAAATGCACCTCCTGAAATTGTATCTTTCATTGCTCTTCATGTTACATTGAATGATCTACAAAGGATTTCCAACAAATTTGATCCTCTAATTCTATTATTAGGTACCATGTTCAGTTTCTTCTATAATCTAAACCATAATTCATGCAAGGACTCCGCAGGTAACTATCTGAAGTTATAAATCATATTTTTCAACTGTAGAATTCTTGTATGTGGGTAAAGTTTCTCCCAAAACTATTAACACAACTCATTCTAGGTAGTGATTGATCCTCTTAGAAGTTTCCCTAACCATAGTGATGCTTCTCTGGTCAAAGAAAGTAGGAACAACCATAGTCTCAAAGCTTCTTGTTTTACCCCAGAATAGCATATGACGAACAAATCCCGGTTAAATTAGCAAGATATATGTTTGCATCGTAAGTTGTTGATCCTGAAATACACCCTTCAGATTTAGAAATTGGATCATAACACTGGTAATGTCAAATTTGACATTAGGGGGTAATGCAGGAAGAATAATGATTACTACCACAGGATCAACGCATCCCATGTTTTTATCTTTATCATATGGTTAAAGATACTGATAATTAGGAATCATCAGGGCTCTTCCTTTTTGCACTCTTCCTTTATACGTGGGCACCTATCTTGTCCTGGCTAGTATTTCATTCTCAGCTTGGGCCTACTCTTCTGCCACTCTAGCTTCTTCAACAGTTACTGCTAATAATTATTCTACTTGTCTGTCATCAACATTCCATGGATCATCTAGTGGTGGAGGAGTAGTCATATTATGAAGGTCTTGAACGCTCATAGAACACCATCAAAAATTATTTTGCTATCCTTCATGTTGTTTGAAGAATTATTTCTTGGTCTAGATCAAAACAAATTAATGGATTGCTTCTTCTCCTAGTGTTTGACATACATCGACGTATGCAAAATCAAAAATAGAAAATAAAACTCATGAACTGCACCAAATTCAATCAACAAATTACACTGTCTTCCCCAGAAACGGCGCCAAAATTTGATGTCACCTAAAACTAACCTTCAAAAGAAGTATGTTGCGGTTGATGCCAAATATAGTAACCAAACTAGGTTAGGGTCAAAACCACAGGGAACATGTTGTATAGTTGTTTAATTTGATGTAATTCATGAGTAGTGCAGTAAAGTAAATGGGGGATTTTGGAAAGAATCAACAAGTAGTAACCGAACTTGAGTGATTTGAGTTGTAAACAATAGAAGACGAACACTAGGACTGTGTTCCCCCTCGCTTCTTAATTCCACAAGTGTCTTGGGTTCAACCCACCTATTTTGCTGCTCTACATGTAAAGTCGACAAGCTATGCATTATCAATAGTATTGTAAATGTGTTGACATATCTCATCCTTAACCTTGTGAGTGTCAAGGCATCGCCTTATTGCTCCTTGCTTATTTCTTCAGTTCTATTCTCACCTTTTAAGTCTCAAGTAGATTAGATGAGATAAAGGAATAATAATGATGGAAATGAATCCAAAATTCTTCTCTTAATCCACTTTTCCCAAATGTAAACTCCATTGTGAGGACGTTTACGAATACAGGCTATACCCAAGCTTCTTCAATAGCTCTGAAGTCTATTATGATGAAGAAGATTAAGATATATTCAGTTTACTTTAGAATAGATGAATCTCCCACTTTCTTTACGAAGTTAATCCACCAAGGTTCCCACAATCCTAGCCAAGGAAATTAGTAGCTTATGTTCATGTAGCAATCCGTGATAATCAATAAAGAAAGCATGTAATTAAGTGCACAATAATGAGATGAACAAAATCTGAAGTCTTTAATTGAATAGAAACCCAAAAGCTCAAGAACAAAGTATCAATAATTTAATATAATGATAAAGTATGTAAAAGTACGTAAAAGAATATCAAAGTGTGTGATGAAATAAAGGATAAACCCTAAGGTATTTATAGTATCTCAAAAATACTAAGAAATCCTAATAAAAAAAAAGGTAAAGTAAATTCAGCGCACGGTATGACTGGCTCATCGACTTTTATTCTCATCATATGAGTCATACTATGCCCTCTCATATCCATTATAGTAACTGGTCTCCTAAGGATTCAACGTTCTATTCTTCATATGACTTCTTCTCAAGAGTCGTATCTTGATATACGACTCTTGTCTTCTTCTCGTATCCACCAGGAACTTTCTTGTTTGAAAGATTGGATATTTCTCTACTAATGGTTTTATCATACGAGTTGTACTCAAACTTCCAACATGTATACTTCTGAGATTCAAATCTAGATTATAGTTTTGGAAACTTTTATGCTTACGACTCCTATTCACAACCCATTCCTTAGTATACGACTAGTATGGTTGAGTCATATCTTTTCTTCACTTAGTCTTTTGTTTGGGTCTTCATTTTGGTGGTCCTTACGAGTCATCCTACAAGTCGTATGGCATGTTGAAGACTCGTGAGGTGATTCCTATCTTGGTGAGTCTTTGTTTTTTTAGGTCTTTTTCTTTTATTTTCATCCCAAATCAAATGTAGACTTGTTTAACCTGAAATAAACACAAAAGTGCATCATATCCACTAAAACAAACTAAGTACTTGAATAAATTCTAGGTTTTAAGCTTCGAAAGTATTGTATTTCCATGACACATCAGTGAACTTAAGGGTCTGGCAGTCTTGGGAAGTGTAGGATGAGTGAAACCTATCAATTCCCAATATGACATCGAAATCAACCATGTCTAATTCAAATAGGTCCACCAAATTCTTCACCACCCATAGATACCACACAAACCCTGTAGACTTTTCTAGCAACCACGGAGTCACCCACTGACGTTGAAGAAAAAAAGGGTCCAAAATACACTCAATACTAAAACCAAAATGCACATCCATAAATGGGGTCACATAAGAAAGAGTGGACCCCAAATCAAGTAAACTGAACGTATCGTGGGAAAAGAGTTTAAACATACCAGTAATGACATCAGGTGATGTCTCGGACTCTTGGTATGTAGTAAGAGGATAGAGCCAGTTTTGATCAGTGCCAAAGCCAAATGGTGCACCTTTATATGTCAGAGTTGTTGGAGAGGCAACTGGAACCTTGTTTTCCCTATAAGAAACCTTGGCCATTAGACAGTTTCTAAGCATATGCCTTGGCTGATAACATTTAAAGCATGTGTACCTTCCTTCATCATAGAAAATCCATATAATAATAGCTACCATTCAAGTATTGAGATAGAACTATTTAAATCATTATATGGTAGACGTTGTTGATCTCCTATTAGATGGTTTGAAACCTCTGAGATTTGAACCCATGGTACTAACCTACTACAGATTCATTGGATAAATTAGAGTGATTTAGCATAGGCTGAGGCATCTCAAAGTAGGAAGAAGGCTTATACATATAGTAGACTTTATTCCTTCATATTTGGATTTAGATATCGAATATTCCTCTGCGTATCACCTATGAATGGTTTAATGAGGTTTTAGAGGAAAGTCAAGCTCAGTCACAAATATATTGGGCCTTTTAAGATCCTTTGCAAGGTTGGTGAGGTGGCATATGAGTTACAATTGCTTACCCCTAGATTTTTCTATTGTTCATCTGGTTTTCCATGCTTTTGTGTTACAATTGTACATTCCTAATGAGTCACTTATGCTTCGTTGGAACTCGATTTAGCTGTATGAGAGGTTGGCCTTTGTGGAGGAGACGGTGTTTATATTGGCAAGGGATGTTAGGCCTTTGCGCTGTAGAGAGATTCTAGTAGTTAAGGTTTAGTGGAGACATCGCCCAGAAGAGATGGCTACTTGGAAGATCGAGAGTGATATGCGGTCCTAGTATCTTCACCTGTTCAAGTCTTCAGGTGCACCATATACCTTTACTTTAATGGATGAAAGTTCATTTAGTAGTAGATATGACCCTCAAAGAGATTTTTTTCATTTCCACATATTTTTACTATTTAAAGAATTCTATTGCTTCCCCAAGTCACTTAGGACTTGCTAGAGACAACAGTTCAGTTGCAAGGCAGTTCGTTTGGTTTTCTAATCTAATTTTCTATTTTTAATTATTCTCAAGAAAGAATTGGCTACTAGCCAAAAATTTGATTTTAACGAAATGTCTCACAGTTCTGATAGTTCCATCAGCTCTAGATCATCAAATTTAGGCTAGGGGAATCTTTGATTCGGGTCCCAAGGCTATTGGACTCATTTTGAGGGATATTGGTTGGAATTTGATAAAAAATTCCCTTAGGGATAAGGCATACTTTTCATCTAAAAGACCTCAGATTAAAATTTTTACTGCATCATTATGTTTGAAAGGTTGAATTTGATTAGGTGTCATAGTTTTGTTTATGTTCAAGGGATACCAAATGAAATCCATGGGGTTAGTGGAGACTTAGAATTTTCCAAGTCCCCAGCTACAGCACCACACAGATAGTGCATCCGCTAAAGAGAAACTTAGGTTGCTTTAGCAGTCAAACGGTATCTTAATCAACTAGTCTTGCCACAAAGGGTGCCCTATAGTGGAGCCCAGTCAGCTTAAGCAGCTGCTGGTCCACTTAAGTAGAGGACGCAGGTCAGCAAGTACTGGAGGACATTAAATCCTCCACCTACTTAATTTTCTCCTTATTTTTCCACAATTCCAAGAGCTTGGGGCCCTAGGAAGTATGAAAAATTGGGGGAGCTTTTATTCGGAGATTGTGGAGTGATTGTGATCTTGGATTACTCATTTTGTAATCAAAATCTTGGTGAGTTTCAATTAATTTAATGGTTGATTTCTTAATTTATTTCCAAAATGTGTACAGTATTATTAGGTTGATTTTAGCATAATTTGAGCTTGAAATTTACCCATTGTTAAGGTTAAATGTTCCTTGATCATAGGGAGACGTGTTGATGGTTTTGAAATTGCAATTTTGCAAGCAGGCCCCCGAATGGGATTTATACGTTATTTTGGACCCAAAGTATAAAAATCAATATGGGTACCATTGTTCTTATATTGATGAGTAGACTGTAATTTGACAGTATGGCATCGTGTTGAAGCTTATCCGAAAGAGAAATCGATGATTTAACGAATTTCACTATACTTTCTTTGGCATCTAGGTAGGCTAGGTTTACCCTTCTCATATATTGGCCAAATTATATTATATTAATGATAATGTTCTAAATATGGATTGAAAATTAGGACTTGAAGTTACAGTTGGAGTGAATTGGATCATATAGCGAATAAGGAACTGCAAATTAGGCATAATTGACTTAACAACTCATTCTTTAGGTAATTTTTCTATCTTAGGACTAAAGTGTTTCCTATTTAATAGGTAGTGAAAATTAGATACCTTAGCCTTATTCGGGATAGAATTTGCCTTAGAATGAATTTTAGGGATTAGAAGTAGGCCCCTCCTACCTGCCTTAGGCCAAAACTACTAATAGCTCCTTGTAGACTTAATAGACGTGTATAACACCTAAATATATATATTTTAGAGCTTGAGGAGGTTAGATGCATGATGCTTTATGGTATACTAATACTTGGGAGACAATATTAGTTTAGTTTCGAGTCTGAAAATTTATGATATTAAGAACAGTTCGACTTTGGCACTATTCATGGTATGAATTGCAGTTCAAGTCCGTTAAATGATGATATGATTTATTATTTGAGTCCTTAATTAAGAGGTTATTTATGATGGTTATGCAATGGGTTCAATTCTATTAATTGTGGTATGGCAGGATCCATATTTATGATCTCAACATATGGGTAATTCGTATAAATTAAGTTATCACTTCTCTTTGACTACACCCTCCGAGCATATAGAGGTTGCATTGGTTTATTTACTTTATTGATTTTATGGATTATGGGGGTTAGATTGTAGTGATTGCTATATTTTTTTAACACTAGTTTTGTGATACGTACATTGCACGTGTATGATAACTCATCTGGTCTATGATTTTATAAAATATATTATAAGATAATAATTTGAACAAATAATTGTACGCGAAAAATGAAGTACATGTTTATGTGATTTTTCATTATGGATCATAAGGTGTTTGGGTATCATCCAAATCTACTTGGATGAAACAAAAAGATTAATTTTATAATGTGATTGGTTTTTTTAATTTTATAATGTGATTGTTTTTCTTATTTTATTCTATAAGTTACAACCACACAAATTATGTATCTCACCTAATAGTTGATTACAACAATATTTTGGTGTATGTTCTTTTCATCTGTTCTAGTTACAACTAAGCATAATTTGGATAAATTTCAATCCACATCAAAATTCAAATTTATTTAGACTGTTGATTTAAGTTTTAGAATTACGTACTGAATTATAGGTTTATCTTTTATAAATTTCATTTCAAATTTTAGATTTTGGACTTTGAATTTTTAATGTAAGAAAATATTTATTTTGTATATCTTTTATTCCTAACCATTAGATATAAGCACATAGAGTTAATACTAAATTTAGCACCGAGCTACCAAATCAATCAATATTCCTTATATTACCAAATCAATCAATATTCCTTATATTAGACTAATGAATAGTGCAAATCCAAATGTTTCTAACTTAGAGGTTTTGTCTTTCCAAATCACTTATTAAACTTGTCAATAAAAAATTTATAAAGCAAAATAAATTATCCATATTTGATGTCATATTAACATGGACCCCCAAAATTAAAGAAACTATATGCAACATATAATTTCTGACTCATATATATACTGAATATTTGTTCCCATTAAAAAAAATGAATACTTAATTCATTCATATATCAGTTCCACAAAGATTTGCAGTATTAAATGAAAAAAGAGAGAAAGAGAACGAGAAAAACAACCAGTTTCAATGGAGCTATTTGTGCCACAATGAAGGCAGCAATTTTAAAATATAATAATAATAATCTGTCTTTATGAAACATAAAAGTATGTGTGGAGTGAATGTGGCTGCTCCTTCTTTAATAATAATCTGTCTTTAAGAAAAATAAAAGTATGTGTGGAGTGGTTGTGGTTGCTCCTTGATTAACCAAAGATTTCGGGTTTGAGCCTTGGGTATTGAAAAATTCTTGGTAGGGAGCACTACTCCCGAATGGGCCCCTACCCAGCACGAATCTAAATTAATCGGGATCTAATATGGGTACCGAATAGCGAATGGGAAACCAAAAGAAAAAAAATTAGCTAGTTACATCAACAAAAAAATAATACTTGACTATCTGAAGGCAAATTTTATCTGAACATAGTTTGAAAAATAAACACATTCTTAAAAAGAAAAAAAAAAAAAACGGGAACAAGAAAAAACCACCTCAACTAACTACGACAACTCCCAAACGACATGAAATTTTTTGAACTTCACTAAAATACATTTTTGACTGTTTCTTTATAATAATTTTATTTTAATTGAAAAGGATTTTCTGGGCATCTATTTTAGCAATTTAAACACCATTTTTTTCTTCACATAGTAATGTATTTTTTTAGTTGAGTGATCTTGAAGATAAAAGCCTTAAATTTGTGATTTTATTGATATAAAATAAAGTTTAATAACTTTAATTGGCCTAATAAATTCTCATAGTTGGGTGACCTTTTGAGATATTAATTACTTTCAATTTGTCAATAATGTCACTACGGCAATTAGAAGGATTTTCTAGACGTATTTATAAGAGTAACAATAATTCAAACAGATAATCGTATATTAAAAGTGAACAATACAGAGAAGCATTACTTTGAAAAGAACAGTAAGAGGACGTCTTAAATATTACCACTACAAACGATGAAAAGAGAAGAAGTAAAAGGAAATGCTAACAAATCATATCCAATTTGTGTTGGCATGGATAAGATTTGCATAAAAATAATAAAGCATTATCAGTTTGGTGCACAAGTCATGAAGAGTGCACAAAAGTAAGGAATAAAACTTTGTGTATTAACGGGTAACTTTCTTCATTCGTGAATTATTTTTAAAATACAAATTATAAGGAACATACAGATTATAAGTTGCTCGTGAACTATCTCAATTTCCAAGTTGAATAATACAAGGGTTTCCTTAATATTTACATAAATCATAGTTCTGTCAAAAAAGAGTGTTACAGTAAGATATAATATCTTGTATATCTTAAATAGCAATGCGTATAGAACACTTGAAAATCATGAATGTTAGACACGTACATAAAGGACAAAACATACGTAGCATCATATTCGGCCATCAATACCATCTGCATTGAGGTCATGTAATGATGTCTCTATATATGAATATGTGCCGACCTCTTACCGTAGTGCAACACCGGAACCCTGCTTTCCATCTGACAGTATACAGCATCTATAAAAGCCGTCAAATCACACTTCAATTTATTGCTTCTTCTAACGAATTGAAGCATTTAGTAACAAATCTGCATGAAATTGTGACTGACTGATCAAGCCATCGCCATAAAGGCAGCATTGGTGCTAGAAAGAAGTGGTGGAATTTTAAGACGAATTTTGATTTAAACATTTTATAAACCTTAACAGAAAACTGAGGAAGTTATTCTAAACCAAATATTCATTGTTTTCCTCATCAGTATCCGAACTATAGTCGGCAGTCCCCTAAACATACATAAAACACCATGAACAAGGAATATATTGTGTAGATTAATGCTTTTTAAAAGCATGAATCTAATGTTTCTTACAGCATTTCGGTGTAATGCAATGAATAGAGAAATATATTTCAAACAAAATGAATCTACATATTCGTTTCAAATGAAAAAAACAAGTATTGGTAACATTTGATTTTAATTATACTTTGAGTTAATGGTTCATTAATACCATTAAGTTTCATTAATAAACTCCACTTTGAAATACTATATAAAGGTTGTATTTGGAGAAGATAAACACACCACAAAAAGAAAGAAAACATTTTCCTCCTTTTCTCTCCCTCTAGAATTATTTTGGACAATTGGTTTAGGCAATCTCCAAACTTTCAGGCATGGGTGCATGTGTTTGAAAGTAGTTATGGAACATTGGGAAGTGATTGGCTAGAAGGATTTGTACCGAAGTCGAGCTAAAATCGCTTTCAAGGCAGTGGCTTGCAACGACACAGTATTTGTGACTATTCTTATACTATTAATAATACCAATTCTAATATCAATATTGTAGCAACTTTTTCAATAGTAGCGATTTCCTTACATACAATATTGATAAATGACTATTTTTTTGAACAAAACTTTTTCTGATTTATCAAAACTTGAGCCATTGAACGAAAATAATTTTAAACGTTGGTCACAAAAACTTTTGATTTTCTTAAAACAATTAAAAGTTGATTATATTTTGTTTAATGATGGTTCTAACATTATTACTAGTTCTAACACTATTATGATTTTTGATGAATTTTCTCAAAAGAAGGTTAAAAAGGATAACATAAATGCTAGAGGGTATTTATTG
>NW_025893064.1:114503-192865 GCF_002878395.1 Capsicum annuum
AAAAGAAGGTTAAAAAGGATAACATAAATGCTAGAGGGTATTTATTGCGTCATATGACTAATACTTTATTTGATTTATTTTTTACTCACAAATTTGCTAAAAAAAATATTGGATAGTTTGTAGAACTCAAAATAGAGAGGACAAAATAATGTCCAAGTTCATCTTGCTGAGGATGATGAAGTGATTGCGGCAGTAGTCATCGAGACGAACCTAGTGTATAACAAGAATAAGTGGGCGTTGGACACAGGAGCTTCGAGACATTTTTATGCCAACAAAGAGTTATTCCATGACTTTGAGGGATCCACCAACGGAGAGTGTGTCTACATGGGCAACTCCACTAGTGCCGCAGTTTTGGGTGAAGGAAATCTTTTACTTAAATTAACTTCTGAAAAAATATTATCCTAGAACAATGTTCAGTGTGTTCCCTCACTCTGTAGAAACTTAGTTTCTGGAGCACGTCTCAACAAAATAGGAATTAAACTTATTTTTGAAGTTGATAAAATAATTATTTCTCGTGGATGAGACTTTGTTGGAAAGGGATACCTTATTGAGGGTTTATTTGTACTGAACATTAATCAGGTGAGTGTCAATGTAAATATTTCTAATTCTACTTATATTGTTGAGTCTATTAATTTATGGCATGGTAGACTAGGTCATGTTAATATTGCTTCTATTAAAAGAATTAGAAAAATGGGATTAATTCTTGCAGTAACTATAGATGATATTTTTAAAGGTCATGTGTGTGTAGAAGTAAAGTATGCCAAGAAACCTTTTAAAGATCTTACTAGTAGAAAGTCCGAGTTGCTTGAACTAGTACATTCAGACTTAACAGATTTTAAGAACACTTACATTAATTTTGTTGATGACTTTTCTAGGAACACTAAGGTATACCTCCTTAATTCTAAAGATGAGGCTGAAAGCTTGTTTTTAAAATTCAAAACAAAAGTATAAAATTAATTAGATAGGAAAATCAAGATATTTAAATCTGATACAAGCGGTGAATATAGTACTAAAACTTTAAAAAAATTTTGTGAGAAAATGGTATTATCCATGATTTTAGTGCTCCTTATACTCCCCAAAAAAATGGTGTAGCCGAATGAAAGAATAGAACACTTAATAAAATAATGAATTTTATGCTTTTAAGCTCGGATTTACCTGACTATATGTAAGGGGAGAGTTGTCTTATATGCATGTTACATTCTTAATAGAGTCCTCCATAAAAAGTTAGACAGGACCTCATATAAATTGTGGAAAGAATTTGCTCCTAACTTGAAATTTTTTAAAGTGTGGGGGTGTTTGGCTTAGGTTGGTATAATTGATTTTAAATGAGTAAATATAGGTTCTAAGACTTTCAACATTGTCTTCGTTGGTTATGCTCAAAATAGTGTTGTATATAGATTTATGTCATTAAATGATTATTCTATTTGTGAATCTAAAGATCAGAATTTATTAAGCATGTTTTTCCTTTGAAAAGTGATGTTCCCAGTGATGTGTAAATTAATACTTCTATATGACTCAACCTGAGGATTTTGTGGTCCTAGAATAAGAGGATAAAGTATGAAAATTGAGAAAGTCCTTATATGGACTTAAGCAGGCACCTAAGCAGTGGTATGAAAATTTTAATTTCACATTAATGGATAATAGCTTTGTTGTTAATTCATCTGATACCTATATTTATTCTAAAATAATAGGATCAGATTGTGTGCTTATATGTTTATATGTGGATGACATGTTAATCTTTGGCCCAAATGTGAATGTTTTAGATGAGATTAAGAAATTTTTATTTTCTACATTTGAAATGAAAAACGTTGGAGAAGCTGATGTGATTTTAGAGATAAAAATCAAAAGAATTGTTAATGGTTTCTCTTTATGTCAGTCTCATTATATTGAAAATATATTGAAAAAAGTTTATTGTTTTGATGTAGTTTAAGTGAGAACTCCTTATTATCATAGCATACACTTGAAAAGGAATAGAGATTCTAGTGTTTCTGAAATTGAATATACTAAAATAATTGCGAGTGTAATGATTCTCATGAACTATACTCGGCCTGATATAGTTATGTTGTTAGTAGATTGAGTAGATATACTGATAATCCCAGTAGTGAACACTAGGATGCTCTTCATCACTTATTAAGTTATCTGAGAGGTACTATGGATTGGTGTTTACATTTTATTAAATTTCCTGCTGTTTTAGAAGGTTTTTGTGATGCAAACTGGGTGACTGACAATGATGAAACTAGCTCTATAGTGGCTTTATGTTTACTTTGGGTGCAGGTGCTATTTTATTGAAGTCTTCAAAGTCTACTTGTATAGCACCTTCTATCATGAAATCTGAATTTATTGCTCTTAAGTAGGCAGGGAAAGAAGCTGAGTGGCTGAGAAACCTTTTGGTAGATGTGCCTTTATGGGGAAGACAAGTGTCACCAGTCTCATTACATTATGACTCACAGGCAACAATTGGGATTGCTAAAAATTATGTATACAATGGTAAAAAGGGATATATTTGTATCAGACATGGTGCAGTTAAGCAATTGTTAAAACATGGTGTTATTTTCTTGGAATATGTAAGTTCTGAAAGAAATTTAGCGAATCTTATGAGCAAGGATTTGACAAAAAATGATACTTTAATCATTGAGGAGGATGAGGCTAAAGCCCATGGATTGAGGTAATATGGTAGATACCTATTAGTGGTCAAACGAAGCCATATATGACTTCAATAAATACTACATATCCTATCTATATTATGTGAGGTAGTGTATTATAAGGTTGAGCTTATTTTTGCTCTTAATGATACATAGCCTTAAGGTGGTCTATGAGATAGACTTGATGGATCACCTACGTGAGTGTAAAAGGCTGGTCACCTTTTTATGGAAGACTTGGGTTGTTTTTCTAGAGCACTCATGAGACACAAGATTTGCATGTATGACCTTAAAATTACTTTATAGTATCATGGAGATAGCTTAAAATCAAGGATATTGTATGTGTTATGGGGATCTCAACTTATGTCTATCTAGTTTAAGAGAACTTCAATTTTGGGATATTTGTTGTTGCCTCATAACATTACGTGTCAATTCAAATCGAAAGATATTGACTCTTAATTACATGCTCCTTCCTTTTCCCCAAAATTTATTCATATTCTTTATCTTTGCATTAGTGGAGGATTGTAGAGATTAATGCCTCTTAAAATCATGCAGTTAATTCTTCTTAAAGCATTTTGGTGTAATGCAATGGATAAAGAAATATATTTCAAACAAAATAAACCTACATATCCATTCCAAAAGAAAAAAATGTATTAGTAACATTTGATTTTAATTATACTTTGATTTAATAATTCTTTAATGCCATTAAATTTCATTAATAAACTCTACTTTCAAATACTATATAAAGGTTGTCTTTGGAGAAGATAAACACACCACAAAAGAAAATAAAATATTTTCCTCCTTTACTCTTCCTCTTAAATTATTTTAGGGTTAAGTACCCAAAATAGGCTGACCGAATTCAGTACAGACCTCATATACACATCGATGTCATGTCGGCATATGACAAAGTCCCTATGGAGGTTATTTGAATATGTTTGGAGGCGAGGGAGTCTCGATTGCGTACATCAGATCGATTAAGGAAATGTACGATGATGTGAAGAATAGGGTAAGGACTGTGGGTGGAGCTTCAGAGCATTTCCTTATCTTGACAGGGTTACATCAGTGATCAACACTTAACTCATTTTTATTCATCATGGTGATGGATGTGTTGATGTAGAGTATACAAGGAAAGGTGCCTTGGTGTATGCTTTTTACGAATGATGTAGTTTTTATTGATGAGATGTGGAGAGGTGTTAATGATAAGTTGGAGGTATAGAGACAAACCCTAGAGTCTAAAGGTTTTAGGTTGAGTAAGACCAAGATGGAGTACTTGGAGTGCAAGTTTTCTTACTCGAGGAAGGAGGACGAGATGGTTGTGAAGATGGTGATTTGTAAGAGAGATAGTTTTATGTATCTTGGGTCTATGATTTAGGGAAATAGAGAGATCGATGAGGATATCTCCCATTATTTGTGGTAGGATAGATAAAATGGAGGCTTACCTCAGGAGTTTTATGTGATAAAAAGGTGTCTCTTAAGGTTAAAGGCAAATTCTATAGAGTTGTTGTCCGCCCGACCATGCTGTATGTAGCAGAGTATTGGTCAGTCAAGAATTCTCACATCCAAAAGTTACAGGTGGTGGAAATGAGAATGTTACATTGGATGTATGGTTTTATGAGGGGGGACAAGGTTAGGAATGAGACTATTCGAGAGAAGGTAAGAGTGGCATCGTGGAGGACAAGATGCGGAAAGTGAGGTTGAGATAGTTTAGACATGTGATGAGGAGGGGCATCAATGCCTTAGTTCGTAGGTGCGAGAGGTTGTCCTTAGATGATTTCAAGTGGGGAAAGTCAAAGAACTACTAGAGAGAAGTGATTAGATCTGACATAGAGTAGTCATAGCTTACTGAGGATATAATCCTCAAAATAAAGGTATGGAGGAAACATATTAGGACAAAGGGATAGTGTGTTGATGATTCATAGTCTGTAGTTAGGAGTGCTTTAGTGTAGCTAGGTTGGTAGTCTTAGGGTTAGGAGGGAAATGGTGGCCTTTGGCTGGTAGGGTATAGTATTTTTTGTTGGTGTCGTATCTCTGTTATTTTATCTTGTTCCATGCTTTTGATGATTTTATTTACTATCCTTTTGTCTTGACCTGGGGATCTATCGAAAACAGTCTCTCTACTTCTTCAAAGATAGTGGTATGGACTGCATACATTTTATCCTTCCCAGACCCCACATGTAGGAATATACTGGGTTTGTTATTGTGGTTTAGGCAACCTCCAAACTTCCAGCCATAAGTACACGTGTTTGGAAGTAGTTGTGGAACCTTGGGGAGCAACCGTCTAGAAGAATTTGCACTGAAGTTGGGCCAAAATTATTTTCATGGCAGTGGCTTACCACGACACAGTATTTGTGACTATTTCCTTACTATTAATAATACCAGTTCTAATATCAATATTGTATCAATTTTTTCAAGATATATATCCCACACAATTTTTTCGTGTCTATGATCTGGCTGTTTGTGATTATTCTCCAAAGACTCGTACTATTTTCAAATTAATGGATACATGATGAGGCAATGGTACATATCTTGTTATACATACCTATTTGAATTACACAGAGGAGTTGCATCCCTTTGTAGTGAAGTAGTGAGGTTTAAGCATATTTTGTTTTTAAATAATTGATTTTTCTAGTTAGGGGTATAGTAATTTCACTTTAAGAATTTTGAGGTGGTGCAGTTAAGGTAGTATAGATTATTGATCCAATTTTTTATTTTGTGTATTTGGAGCATTATTCCAGTTTTTTTCTCTAGTCGTGACTTAGTTTATTTATCTCATATTTAATTATTTTTATATTATTATTTAACACAATTAGCTAATAATGCCTACTGAGTACCCGTTGTTTTGGTACTCATACTACACCTTAGTACCATTTTAATGCAGATCTAAGTACTAGTTGCCGTTGTTGGCGTTGTGGTCATGCGAGCCAAAGTTGACATTTTCTCCATCTTCTATATTTTGCTTAGTTTTTTATTTTTGTGACTGGTATATATTTGACAATGATAGTACCCATACTCTTTGGATTTCTGGCTCTTAAACTGACACTACTAGGTCGTAGAATATTATTTTCTTTCTATTATTTATCTTCCGTATTATTATTATTATTCTCTATCTTGTTGCTTGTAAGCCTTTTACTTGCAAATTTCGGGCATTTATGTCATTTTTCACAAAATTAGCCCATTATTTATAGATTCAAGCTATGGTTTTGCTTACCTATTGGTGGGATAAAGTAGGTGCCAACATAACTCTAAAATCGGGTCGTGACAAAAAATTATTAATCAATATTTATTTTCACATAGTAAGCATATGAGTAATGTCAAACAATAAAAAGCCAATGACAATTATATTAGTAATAAATGCTTGGCTGACTATTTCTACTAATGGACAACCATAACTTCACAAATAACCGGGAACTTAGTTCCACCACTATCTCACAATTTCCTTATCAACGACACATTATCATTAAAATGCAAGTAATTACTAAATCATCAATAAAAACTACCAAGTTAGATAAAGTCTGATGTTCAAGTATAAATTTTACCTAAATCTACAACATCACCTACATCAAATAATTATCTTTCACGTCAATATTTACCCTTTTATTTACATAACCGATAATTTAATCATCAATTAAACATTTATGTAATCACATAATTTAAAGCCAAAATAAATTTTTCATAAGTCACAATCATAAATTACCAAAAAAAATTCTTGCTATCAAGAAACAATATCTCTTTCTCAACGGTACTTATTCGTACCAATTGTTTCAAAAAAGAGTTCGCATAATTTTGTACTATTTTTCCTTACCATTGTACTAATGATAAGATTATGTCAAGTATTTAGAATGTCATTTTTATAAATATAACCTAACAATAGTTTTCTTTAACCATACACATATAATCAAGTTATAACCTTTCACAATTTTCAAAATTTACAATAATTAACCAACTACGATGTACATAAGTATAAAGGCATTAAACTTATAAATCAATTTTAACCTTTATGTTACTAACAACAAGACAAGAAATAATCGTAGTCCAATTCTATCACACACCTCAAAACTCATGACAACTTGCAACATTCATGTATCACAAATTCAAAGTAAATCATGAAGCTACAAATCACAAACACATCATATATTGCACCAGCAAAGTTACAACAAACAAATTTCATCATAATTTATATGTCAATCAAAATTATAACTGCTACAGACAGATACCAATTGAAAACAACTAGGTCGCAATTGTTAACTCCTCAAAATACCAATTTGAATCGACTAGAATTCAATAATTATAGAGATACAAATTGGAATTGAGAGATACCAATTGTATTCAACTCATACAAGCAACTATACAAACCGCACGAGAGGAAATAAAGAAGTGTAAAAATTTTTGTAGAATGCCTCATAACTTCTCGAAGATTAGATGTGGATGTCAACACACCAATCCACATTACTCTGCTCAACATTTTCTTTTTTAGTGGGAGACTAGTAGCCTAGGCATCAATACCAAATTGTCACAATCTAAATTACCATATTTTGAGGGTACCTATTCTAATCCACCTAAATAAGAGAACCCCTTAACATCTTTTATGATGATATGACCAAGTCTTTACTAAACTGAAATAATCAATCTTTATTACAACTGTCTGATTAAAAATATTAGGTATAGGAATATAAAACTACCCCTAGGAACTAGTCTAAAAACATACAAGTGCTCTAAAACAAGAACGATAAGACTGGACACAACTTTTACCATGAATGAGAGGAGTAGAGAAGCCGTTGAAGGATCAATATCTACAAAAATCATGAAACCAATATTTATTCTAGCAAAAGACTATACCTTAAAAAGGGTATTAAAAAGTAGTATCAGTACAAACAACACATACTGATAGATTCATTGACTGACCAAGGTCAGATCACGTAAACACAATATTGAAATAATAAAAAGAAAATATGACAACTTATAAAAAAAATTAATTCATAACACTTTCATCCACTTATGCTATCTTTATCCCTTTTTTTACTAAGACTAATCCCATTCTTATTTCCTTTGATTATTCATCACTTTTAAATCAAGTGTCATCTATCTTAACTCTTACATGTATGATCCCAATATTTATTAACTATGATGAGTTATTAATAATCATCATTTTATAACAAATACAACTATGAACATACATTATTATAAATACCAAAGCTTATGATACTTAGCCATATCAGGTAGTGCTAAAAAATTCAGTCAACTATAAGTTAAGAGACAACAAGTTAATTCCAACAAAGACCAAATCAACAACCCTGACTCTTACAATATCCAAGTCAACGAATCATGAATTTAGCATTATCCAAGTCAACAAACCATAATCGGACCATACAAGAACACCAAATATATTAAGCGACATCATAATCTAGTTAAATCAGGGAACCCACAACAACAACCACAATATAATTTGAATTACTCATGGAATCACTATAAATAACAATAATAATAATAGTCACATACCCAATCCACTCAAGGAGTAATCACACCCATACATACATTATACATACATGCTAAGGATCTAATAGTTGCCCACTAATCATGACCTATAGGGAATGAGTTCTCATTCATTTACTGTGCCAACATGGTACCTAAGCCATCTAATAAATCATATCACAAATCAGTTGAAGATGTCCAAATTTTGTATATCACACAATAATAACCAATGTCTGAATAATCACAACCACAATGAGTTATAAGAAATCGTACTTGTACAATCAATAAGACCTTGATATAATCTCATTATATGTGATTAATAGTTAGGATAATATTTATCAATGTCATTCCTTATGTATTAATTACAACAATAGACAACCATCCAAATATTTGGCCAAATTGAGTTAATTAATACATATAATAATAACCATAGTACTAAATCACAAGTAGATAAAAATCATTGGTTTTATCAATTATAGCATGTCCTAAATCAATCCTCGGCTTATTAGAGTAAGCATTATCGAGCCATATTTATTAAATTCATGTAGTCATTTTAGGAACGCTTGTTTAACAAAATGGTGTCTAAAATCTAGTAATTAATTTACTAATCCAATCCCCCTTTATTCATACCAAAACTAGGAATTTGTCTATTACCTAACAACCCTTCCATTCATATAATTTCTAGGTTAAAGACCTACTCTATTAGCCAATCATTTAACTCTATTCAACTTACAATTTTTCTTTAGTCATACACCTTTATACCTTTTAGTTTTAGACCTTGAGTCTTACTTGTCCTTAGACCCTTAAGTTATGTCACAGCGGCCTCATGCTATAGTCTGTTCTAATCACTAACTTTAAGCAAGATTATCTTATATTCCAACCCAAATAATATAATGTTTACCCTCTTTATGTTATTTAGGCTGAATACCTAGATTGTAAGCTCTTACAATCTCCCTAAAATTATCTATATGTATATAATTCATATTAAAATCCATCATGAAGTCATACAAATACACAACATCCATCAAAGATTCATGCACAACATAAGAATACATAATTAAGCCTTTAATACATTAATTCCATGTTTCATTTCTCTAAAATCCATGCTCATAGGCCTAACAATAATTTTTCCCATCAAATCGACATTATGAATATGATTACTAACCACTATCTTTCTACTCATAAATCATAACATACATGGATGCCAAGTTGTTGCGATAAGTAAGCTACGCCATGGGTATCTTTCTTTTTCTACATGTTTCCGAAGGCTAAATCATTTAGTAATAACAATTACATGAGTTATTAATGGTGTACCACATTACTCAAGGGTCATATTACTCATAAAAATAGTTTCTTAAAACACAAACCAACTCCATTAATGGAATATTTAGATTAAAGGTTCCATCTTTATTGAATTCAAGGTCTCCAACTATCAATTTTCATATTTTAGAATCCTAATTCATGCTAGGGATTGTTAATAAATAATTTAGATATTATTCAAGGTGATATTAACCCAACCCATTGGTTATCCCCAAAATATCCTGAACTTATGATTCAATTTGTTGAGAATTTTACTATTAAAGGGTGTTCTAATGATTCTAGGATGTTAAGAGATTGAAAAATGAAGAAGATGATGGAAAAAACATACCTCAACAAATAATTTACACCCATACCAAGATAAAAATTTTCCGCTAGGGCTTAGGAATAAAATTTTTGAGTTGGGAGACTAAAAACTATTAAAAATAGGTTATAAACTACTATAGTGATGCTATAGCGACATTCCATCGATATAGCAACCTGAACTACTATAGAGACTTGAGATTTTTAGCACAGACAATCTTTAGTAAAATGATTATAACTACTTACTCAAGGGGAGTTTGACAAATAATTAGTTTCATTGGAAAGAAGACTTACAAAACTTTAATTTTGGTGGGTATTAGGATCCCTAAATGCAAATATTATGGGAGAAGTTTAAACTGCTTTACTGGTGCTATAGAGACATGCCATCACTATAGCAACATGAGCTACAATAGAGCCCTTAGCATTTTTAGCATAGACAATCTTCAGTATAATGTTTGTAACTACTTACTCAAAAGAAATTTGACAAATGACCATTTATATCAAAAAACAAGACTAAGGTATCTTTAATTTGGTGGGTATTAGGATTCCTAAATCCTTATATTATAGGAGGAATGGTCGTTTAAAGTTTACCCTACTTTAAACCTAGCCAAAAACTAAATCGGCAAGGAAACTTTCAACTTAATTTTGTGCTAGGATTATTTATTACCATATTACATATCAAATGAAATTTCATAACAAATATTTAATCCTAGCTCATATGACAAATGAGATTCATATACTTTTACAATAGATTTTTTTAGTAATGATAAAATCGATAGATACAATAAGAAAATTGTCATATATTAAAGTGTTTAGGGAAAATAGTCAGTATTACTTGCCAGAATAGTACCTACCCTTTCCTTAGCCTAAATTAAAACCCAAGAAATGGCACTTGATCTTGAGCTTAGATAAGTCTTATATTAGTAGAGTAGTACACTAAAGACAAGCTTATGGTTAGTTCATCGTATGTAGCATGTGAGATTCTTTGTGAGAGTGAGCAAAATTTTATCCTTAACTCATTCTAGTGATAAATTATATGCTCGTGAGTGAAAATGGATAACTCTCTTGTTATGAGAGAACATGGTTTATGAAAGAAAGAGAAAACATTTGATTTCTTTTTTGAGTGATATGCATGAGCTTTCTAATATCATATAATAAATTGTTGAGGCTAGGAGATTTTGAAATAGTTGATCATGAGTTGAATTTGGCAAATAAAACATGTGTGTTAAGAACTTGTCATCTATTTTAGCCATTGTATTATTAGCTTGAGGTATCTTGTATCACTTGGTGATGTTAAGGCTTTCAATAGACCATGCGATATAAAATATTTATTCAAGGAGAAATAAGGCTTTAAGTGTGAGATGGGTCTTGGGCATATTTTGTTGCCCACTTTCCATATTTTATGTGTATTTGGCTGAGTTTTAAGGATAATAATGTCATGTAGTAGCTTATTTTAATTCTATATTTTGTATAGCAAACTAAGAAATATGATATAGTCTTTTTTAGGTAATGGTGATGGACATGGACCCATGGAACCTGGCAAGAAGGTTTAGAACCTTTGGAGCTACTTTTGAGGTGTTTTTACGAAAGATCCATGTTATTTCTATGGTAGTCTCATGGTCCCAGGTCCTAAAATTTAGTAGGGCACTCTAAGGAAAATATAGAGGCGTATGGCACCAATTCCCTAACTCTAGAAGGCCTTTAGAGGCTCTATAGGGGATGCATGGCACAAAGACAAAACCCAAAACAAATAGCTTAGGAACTATGGGATGTTACTAGGACCAGGGTGCTTCCCAGATCTAGATTTCACTTAAAACAAGTTTGAAACCTGATAAAATTTAGGGTACTTTTTCCACTACTATATATATTCCTTCCCCATACTTTTGTAGGTGTTGTTGATTATTTTTGTAGTCTAAAAATGTATAGGAGAGTTCAATATTAGGTTATTTCTTAGATTTAATTTCATAGTATTTTCTCATGATGAAAACATCCAACCATTATGTTTTATCATTATCATGAGTGGCTAAGAACTTATTCTTGGAATGAGGCTAGAAACATGATTATTTAGCTTATATTCAACTTGGTTAATGTTATTTATCATAGTTAGTTGCTCTTTCATTCTTGTGCTTACTATTTAAAGATTCTCTACTTTTAGAATAAATCTATATGTTTCTTCTAAACATGGAATGATTAAAACTATATAAGAACGAAGAATTTAATAAATAGGTTCTCGTCTTTTAGATGTAAAATTTGGATTCACAGTTAGGGCAAGAAAATACCTAATTTACCGTAACTGTTTTAAATATATGATGAAATATAAATCAATGTTAATTAGTTCCAATATCTCCACTCAATGATGTAGTTATTTGGCTAGATTCTATAGATGACTAGATGGTTGAAAGACCATAATTACGATATTATCCTCATGAATCAAGAACCATGACAAATAACTTAATAAATGGGGTTGTAAATCTTTGCATGATTGTTCAAGATGTCTTGACCCTGGAATGTTCCTAAATATTGTTTACAACACGTTTAATAATGATCTACTGACATTGTTACTTTAGAATAGACAAACTCCAACTTTCTTTAGTTACAAGTCACACGTGTAATTTTATAGTATTGCTAGAATTGGATTACTTGCTAAATCACCCGGTCCTAATAAGATCAATATTTGGCTCACACAGACTATTTATTACTTAAATAATCATGTACACTTGTATGTTCATTTGGACATAACATTCAAATGTTAGATCACTGTATCTTCTTATCATGATCGATTCTCATAATGATCTTTTAGTATGAGTATCACATATTTAAGATACAGAAAATAGCAAATTCATCATTTTTATGGTATTTAGTTAACAAACGCATACAATTTCTTTTTCACTACTCACATTGAGATATTCACCTTACAATTCATCAATTAAGTCATTCAAACAGAGAATACCTGTGAACGAATCCATATGTTAACACATCAATGTATAAATAAATCTTATTATTCAAAATTCAAGTTTTATCCATCCAAACAGTATGGTCACATGCCTAATTATGATTCTCCCATCAAATTCATATTATGCATATGATTAAAAACTATATATACTTGGACCCCAAAAAATCCTAGTTATTTTTGTCCTAAACAACATACCAAAAAAGGCCTCAGACTTTAAAAAATTTCAGCGAAGTGTTAAGGCTTAGAGTTATTTTTAGCCTTTGAGATTGAAGGGTCTTATTTTTTAACCTTTCCGACCTTAATATGTTGATTTTCAAATTGATTCATGATCAGGGTCACATGTAGGCCATCTTAGATGTGTTTTGGATTTTCCAGACTAGCATAAGGGTGAGTTTAGATATCTAAAATAGCAAGGGGTCATCATAGGCCTGCACCACAAGCGCCAGTTGACCCAAGCAGGGGTCGTGCCGTGAGGGCAGCTTCACCAGAACATGGGTCGCACCTCAAGGGCCACTTAACCTAAGTAGGGGTCGCGACGTAATGGGGACCCCGTACAACATTATTTTATTCAAGTTTGTAGGGGCAAATGGGTCATTTTCCCCTTACATTATTTAGCCTTAACATGAAATTTAATATCCCAAAGGGCTAAATACACTTATTGTTCTAAAATTCATCCCAAGAACAAACCCTAGTTTCATTAAGCTCAAGAATTAAGTCTCAATAACTCACCACAATCTTCACGAAATTAATAGTCAAGGTATGTTAGGTGTTCATCCAAGGGTGTCCTTTCACGCTTAGAGTTTAAAACCCTTTTTTAGAACTGCAAGTTGATTGCCTTCATGAATTTCATGTTGATGTTTATTCTATTCATGACTATGATATTATTTGGGTTTTAATCCATGAATTATTACAAGTTTCATGTAAAGTAAATAACATATATGTAGTGTTATATGGATTTATGTTAATAACCCCTTGAATTTGTAAGTTGGATTATGATCATGATTCTTAGATGTTGATTTTTCATTGTGTGCACAAATTCATGCCTTTCAAATGTTTGAAAAAATGTTTAAAAGAAAGCATTGTTAACAAGCTACTATTGTTTTGTTATTATGATCACACGATGTTTTATTTTTAATGCTATTGAGTCCTGGGTGTATTCAATAACTAAAATATTGTTGTTTACCAAGAATTAAAGTAGCTTTAGAATAGTCTCAGTGATGTCACGTACAGTAGTACGTAGTTAGTTGCAAAACTCAATGTATTCAGTCATTTAACAGAACTCAATGAACTCAGTCCAGTTCAGTCAGTTAGCACGATCAGTAATAGTTCCATTAAGACTAGAACAATCTAGAAATTAGTTTAGTATCTATTCAGTTGGGGTAGGAATCAGCACTGAACTAATCCGGCGATGGGGGCATTCCTACTAGAAGAGGGTTTGACCCTTAGTAGCAATCCCTGTATTACAAACTTATGAAGCCAACGTAGGTTGAGATATCTTTCTACTAGAAAAGGGTTGATACATCTCGTATAAGTCTTCCTACCAGCGAGGGTTAACAAAATGTCTTCCTGCTAAAGAGGGTTAACTCATAGACATTGTTATTATCCCTTGGGAAGGTGCTAACACCCTTCCAATTGGGGTCACAGGTTGGACCCCAACTCAGTTCATAATCGGGGCATGTCTGGTAGATGAACACCCATAGCTATAGTTTTAGTTTTAGACTCAGTATAAATCCTTAGTTTAGTTCTCAGAATCAGGACTATCAGATACAGTCACCCAGCTTAGTATGGAACTAAGTTTAGTTCCACAGAATCAGGACTGTCAAGAAAAGTCACCCAGTTATTAGTAATTTGGTTATCAGTGATCTCAGTACAGTAAAGTGGATTTACACGCTGCATTGCAAAATCAATAATTACAACAGTTTCAGATATGCATTTAGGCTCATTCAGTTATAGTTATGTCACTCAGCCAGTTATTGTTCATGCATATGAACCCTTGCATATTAACCTACCTTACTTAGCATACTAGTACATTCAAAGTACTGATGCATACTCTTTCTTTGTGCTATGATGTCTTATATCATAGGTTCAGATGCATGGGCTCCTAACTGTACTTAGCAGCCCAGGCTTTATGCAGCAATAAATTTAGTAGTGAGTACTCATAGTCCAAGGATAGAGTTATTATTTTAGTATTTTATTATTTAGTATATACAGTAGTCGAAGTTAGTTGGGGAATTATCCCATCAACTCCATAATCAAACATTTAGGGGCTTTTAGAGTAGATTATTTTAGATAGATATTTAGTTTTTAGTATTTATTTATTAGTATTTGATTTCAGTTATGAACCTTATGGAATATTCATCCTAATTTTTGCATTATTATAGTATTATTATTCAGTGTTTGCAGTAGGTATTAGTCATGGGTTAACTTATGGTCCTTCAGGATTATGAGCACCACGTGATGCTCAGAGTGCATACTCAGGGCATTACAAACTTGGTATCAGAGCCTAAGGTTCTAAATAGTCCTATGAAGTCTGAAAGACGCGTCAACTAGAGTCTTATGCATGGTGTGAAGCACGTCACACTTATGGACAAAAAACTATGAGGCATTTTAGGAAATTTTCCCTTCTTCTAGTATTCATATCGTGCGAGTGACCATAGGATCAAGTTAAACTCTCAGTCTAATCCAGTTTCTCCTTTAGTTTACAAAATATGCCTCCAAAAGAACTAATGAAAGAAGAACAGGAAACCAGCCAGCACCTCATCCCATTCAGGCCGATCCCCTGGACGAGCATGTCTCTAATGCAAAATTCAGAGTTACGTTCACCACCCTAGCCCATTATATAGTATCCTAGAATGAGCGTCCCTCCATTGTTCAGGCTAACCCAATGTCCAATACTCCTGCAGCCAGGATTTAAGACTTTACCCAAATGAATCCGCTATCATTTATAGGGTCTAAGTCAGATGAAGACCTACAGGAATCCCTGATTAGGTGTAGAAATTCATAGATATCATGGGGGTGACTGCTAGTAAGAGTGCTAAGTTGGCTGCATATCATTTTTAGGATTTGGCTCACTCATGGTTCAATTAGTGGAAAGCAAAGAAAGCCACAGATGTAGGGCCCATAGAATGAGAGGAGTTTGCCACTGCTTTTCTGGATAGGTTCTTCCCACTGGAGTTGAGGGAAGATAAGGTTTTGGATTTTATTAATCTAAAATAGGGAAACATAATAGTAAAGAAGTATTCTATCAAGTTTACTCAATTATCCATATATTCCCCTCATGTGGTAGCAGATAGCAGTTCTAAGATATGTAAGTTTGTGTCGGGTGTCTCTAGCAGTATAGTCAAGGAGTGTAGGACGACCGTAATGCTAATTAAGGAGATGGACATATCTAGGTTCATGGTCCATACTCAGCAGATAGAGGAGACTAAGAATAAGGAGAAGGAGAGGGAGAATAAGAGAGCTAGAATAAGTAGCTTTAATTTCACTCAACATAAGTTAGAGGGTAGTAATCATTCTCAGTTTTGCCAAAAACCTTCAGTTTTAGCTCTATCCTTAGCCATTGCTCCAGTGCCAAAATTCATAGATGGCAATAAAGATAGGGCACCAGGCCCTACACCTTAGGATAGTGTTAGGAGTTCCCAAACAAATCCTCTTTACCAGAAGTGTGGCATAAACCACTAGGGTGTCTACAGAGATGGCAGTGATGTATGTTTCAGATGTGGCAAGCTAGGCCAAAGGATTAGAGAGTGTCCTTTGGTAGGTTTGCAGTGTCAGTATAATCATACCCCAACTCATTCTAGTCATCTGAATCAGTAGGATGCCTCTTCCAGTGTCACCAGTGGGCAATGCCTAAACAGACTCTATGCACTTTACTGCCGATAAGATCAGGAAAGTTCTCCTGATGTAGTCACTATTACGTTACAAGTTTATCATTTACATGTTTATGCTTTGCTAGATCCAGGGTCTTCCTTGTCATTTGTTACTGCTTATATTGCTGTTGACTTTGGAGTTAGTCCCAAAATCTTAGTAGAGCCCTACTCATTCTCTACCCTAGTTGGAAAATCTAACATAGCTCGACAGAAAATCTAACATAGCTCGACAGATAAACTATCTAATTATGGTATCTCAGAAAGTTACTTCAGCAAACTTAGTAGAGTTTGAGATGACAGATTTTGACGTCATTCTTTGTATGGATTGGCTTTATTCATACTATACTTTAGTTGACTACAGAAACAATATTGTCTATTTTCAATTTTCGAATGAATTTGTCCTAGAATGGAGAGGTAATACTTCAGAACTTAGGGGTCAGCTTATTTCTTACCTTAGAGCAAGGAAAATGATATCTAAAGGGTGTTTCTACCATCTTGTTTGAGTTAAGGATTCTATTTCTGAGACTCCTAGTCTTAATTCAGTTCATGTAGCATGTGAATTCCAGATTTGTTTCCCAAAGATCTTTTTGGAGTCCCTCTCGAGTGGGAAATCGACTTTAGAATAGATGTTCTTCAGGACACTCAGCCCATCTCTATTCTGCCATAAAAAATGGCACCAGCTGAACTCAGAGAGCTAAAAGAACAGTTGAAGGATCTTTTAGATAAGAGATTTATCAGACCTAGTGTTTTCCCGTGGGGTCCACCAGTCTTATTTATGTTTAAGAAAGATGATTCTCTCAGAATATGTATTGACTACCTTCGGTTGAACAAATTCATAGTTAAGAACAAGTATCCACTTTCTTGAATTGATGACATGTTTGACCAACTTCGGGGTGCCAGTTACTTTTCTTAGACCACAGATCAGGTTATAATCAGCTTAGAGTCAGAGAATGTGACATTCTAAAAATAATTTTCAGAACTCAGTATGGTCAATTTAAATTCTTAGTCATGTCATTTGGACTTACCAATGCCCCAAAAACTTTCATGGACTTGATAAATCATGTGATGAAGTAGTACCTGGACATGTTCGTTATAGTCTACATCGATGACATCTTTGTCTACTCCTACAGTGAATATGATTGTGCAGACCATCTTAGAATAGTATTACAAACCCTTAGAACCCATCAGTTGTTTTCCAAATTCAGTAACTACAAATTTTGGCTAAGTTCAGTAGCTTTCCTTGGTCATATCATTTTAGGTGATGGTATAAGAGTTGACCCTCAAAAAACTAAAGTAGTGAGAAACTAGCCCAGACCCATTTTTCCATTAGATATAGGAGTTTCTTGGGTTTAGTTGGCTATTACCATCGTTTTGTGGAAGTGTTTTCATCTATTGCATCCCTCATGGACAGATTAAATCAAAAGAAAGTCAAGTTCCAATGGTCATATTCTTGTGAGATGAGTTTCCAGGAGTTGAAGACTAGACTCACTACAGCCCAAGTTTTGACTTTTACTAGATGCTTCAGATGGGTTTGAGGTATATTATGATGCTTTCTGAGTTGGTCTAGGGTGTGTTTTGATGTAGAGAGATAAGTTCACAGCCTATGCCTCTAGAAAGCTTAAGCCCCTTAAAAATAATTACCCTACTCATGATCTTGAGTTAGCAGCTGTAGTGTTTGTGTTAAACACTTAAAGGCATTATTTGTATGGGGTACATATTGATATGTTCACAGACCATAAAGGCCTTCAGTATGTGTTTTCTCAGAAAGATTTAAACCTGCATAAAAGGAGGTAGCTAGAGTTGTTAAAAGATTATGACATAACTATTTTGTATCATCCAAGCAAAACCAATGTAGTAGTTGATGCTCTCAGTAGGATGTTTATGGGTAGTGTTGCTCATGTAGATAATAGTAAGAGAAAATTAGTTTAGGAAGTTCATCAGCTTGCCCGACTAGGTGTCCACTTAGTCGATTCAGCAGAGGATAGCATATGGGTGCAGAATAGTTTGGAATCATCTTTGGTTTCCAAAGTAAAAAAAATGCAAGATAGAGATCCCAATCTAGTTAAGTTGAAAGAGTTGATCAGAGATTAGAAGGTAGAGGTTTTCTTCTAAGTGGGAGATGGTATGTTGCATTGTTAGGGAAGAGTTTATGTGTCATGTGTTGATGGAGTAAGGAAGAGGATTCTTGCAGAAGTGTACGGTACATGTTACGTGATTCACCCAGGGGCCTCCAAGATGTACTGTAATTTACGAGAAGTCTATTGATGGAGTGCCATGAAGAGATACATTGTAGAGTTTGTGGCTAAGTGCTCTACCTGTTAGCAAGTTAAGATTGAGCATCAGAAGCCTTGTGGTTCTATGGAAGAGTTTAGTATTCCCACTTAGAAATAGGAGGAAGTGAACAAGGACTTCATGATGGGTTTGCCTCGTACTCATCAATAGCATGATTTGATTTGGGTCATTGAGGATAGGATGAACAAATTGGCTCACTTCTTACCAGTTCATAACTCTTATTCAACAAAGAATTATGCCAAGTTCAATGTTAGAGAGTTGTACAGGTTGCACAGAGTTTCGTTGTCCATTATTTTTATAGAGTTAAGCAGTTCACCTCTTACTTTTGAAAAGCCTTCTAGAAGGTTCTTGGTACCCAAGTTTACCTCAGTATAACCTTTCATCCTCAGAGAGATAGTCAAGAAGAAAGACCATTCAGACTCTAGAAGATATGTTAAGAGCCTATGTTGTTGATTTTAAAGGTAGTTAGGATGACCACTTTCCTTTGATCAAATTTACTTATAATAACAACAATTATTCTAGTATTTAGATGGCTTTATTTGAGGCACTTTATGGTAGAATATGTAGATCTCCCAGTGGTTGGTTTGAAGTAGGTGAGGCTTATGTAGTAGCCTAACCTAGTATTTGATTCCTTACAGAAGGTTAAGTTGATTAGAGAGAGGCTTAAGATAGCTCAGAGCCGATAGAAACCGTATGCAGATATGAGGAGAAAAAATCTTGAGTTTGAGATTGGTTATTATATGTATCTAAAGATCTCTCCCTTAAGTGAGTGAAGAGGTTTGGCAAGAAGGGGAAGATCAGTCCTTAGTATGTCGGTCCTTACCAAATTCTCAACCGTTTTGGGAAGGTAACTTATGAGCTTAAGTTTCCTTTAGACTTAGATTCAGTGCATCCAGTGTTTTATGTCTCCGAGATAAAGATGTGCATAGGTGACCCAGCAGTTGTAATCCTAATAGAGGGAATTTATGTCCAGAACAGTCTCTCTTATTAGGAAATCCCAGTCAAAATTCTTGATTATCAGGTTCGTAGACTGAGGAACAAAGAAGTTCCTCTAGTGAAAGTTTTTTGGCAGAATCAACCATTGATGAAGCTAATTGGGAAATAGGAGTAGATATGCGGACCAAGTATCCCCACCTCTTCTTCGTAAACTTAGACTCAGCACAAGTTAATAGTTTTCCTTAAATTTACTCGGTTCCATGCTTATATTACCTTTACAAACTTTGTATCGATTCAATTGCATAGCATTCTTGTATCATGCATATCATTATGAAACAACTCAGTCATGTGTCATGTCTTCAAAATTCATTCATGCTTCAGTTTTCCATGTCCAGTATGCAAACTCAGTATATCAATAGTTTTAGTCATGTAATCATGATTTAGTTGTGCATGATCAGTATGTAAACTTAGTCTCTTAGTATTCTTGGCCTAGCCAGTCTCATTCGACGAAGAATGTTCCAAGGGGGAGATATTGTAAGAACCCATAAAATCCTAGTTATTTCTATCCTAAACAGCATACCAAAAGAGGCCTTAGACTAAGAAAATTCAGTTAAATGTCAAGGCTTGGAGTAATTTTTAGCCTTTAAGATTGAAGGATCTTATTTTCGATCTTTCCGACCTTAGTATATCAATTTTCAAATTGATTCATGATCAGGTTCACTTATAGGTCATCGCTGATGAGTTTCAAAATTTTCAAACTAGCGTAAAGGTGAGTTTAAATGTCTTAAATAGTAAGGGGTCATGATAGGCCCACACCGCAAGGGCCAGTTAACCCAGGTAGGGGTCGCGCCGCAACTGCTGCTTCACCCAAGCAGGGGTTGTGCCATGAGGGCCTCTTGACCCAAGCAGGGGTTGCAACACGATGGGGATCCCATTTAACATTATTTTATCTGGGTTTGTAAGGGCAAATTGGTTATTTTCCCCTTACATTATTCAGTATTAACACGAAATTTAATAACCCAATGGGCTAAATACACTAATTGTTCTCAAAATCATCAAAAGAACAAACCCTAGTTTCATCAAGCTCAAGAATCAAGTCTCAAGAAATCACCACAATCTTCACCAAATTAATAGTCAAGGTATTTTAGGTGTTCATCAAAGGGTTTCCTACCACCCTTGGAGTTCAAAAACCTCTTTTAAAACTTTAAGTTTATTGCCTTCATAAATTTCAGGTTGAATTTGATTGTATTCATGACTGTGATGTTATTATGGTTTTAATCCAAAAATTATTACAAGTTTTATATGAAGTAATTAATATATGTGTAGTGTTATGTGGATATATGTTAAAAAGCTCTTGAATTTGTATGCTGGATTGTGATCATGATGCTTGGATGTTGATTTTTTATTATGTGCACAAATTCATGCCACTCAAGTGTTTGACAAAATGTTTAAAAGAAAGCATTGTTAACAAGCTACTATTCTTATGTTATTATGATCTCACCATATTTTACTTTCAATGCTATCGAGTCCTGGGAGTATTCAATAACCGAAATCTAGTTGTTTACCTAGAATTAGAATAGATTCAGTATAGTCATAGTGATGTCATGAATAGTAGTACTCAGTCAGTTATAGAACTCAGTGTATTCAGTCAATTAATAGAATTCAGTGAACTCAGTCCAGTTCAGTCAGTTAGCACGATCAGTAACAGTTCTGTCAAGCTTAGAACAGTATAGAAATTAGTTAGTGTCCATTCAGTTGGGAGTAGGAATTAGCACCGATCGAGCCCAGGGATGAGGGCATTCCTACAATCACAAGGTTTGACCCTTAGTAGCAATCCCTGCGTTACAGAACTATGTAGCCAGTGTAGGTTGAGATATCTTCCTTCCAAACAAAGTTGATACATCTCATACGAGTTTTTCTTCCAGTGAGGATTGATGAAATGTCTTCTTTCCAGAGAGGATTAACTCATAGCTAGTATTAGTATCCCTTGGTAAGGATCTAACACCCTTCCAACTGGGTCACAGGTTGGACCCCAACTCAGTTCATAATCTGGGTATGTCGGTCAGATGAACACTCCTACAACTATAATTTTAGTTTTAGACTCAGTATAAACCCTTAGTTCAGTTCTTAGAATTAGTAGTCAGACACAGTCACCTATCTCAGTACGAAACTAAGTCCAATTCCATAGAATCAGGACAGTCAGCAACAATAACCCAGTTATTAGTAATTCGATTATCCGTGATCTCAGTACAGTAAAGTGGATTTAAATTTTGCATTGCAAAATTAGTAATTACAGCTGTTTTAAATATATATATACTCTCATTCAACTATTTTCATATTACTCAACTAGTTATTGTTCATGCATATGAACCCTTGCATATCAGTCTACCTCACTTAGCATACCAGTACATTCAAAGTACTGACACATACTTTTTATTTGCGCTATGATGTCTTATATCATAGGTTCAGACGCATGGGCTCTTGACCGTATTTAGCAGCACAGAATTTTAGCAACAACAGAATTAGTGGTGAGTCCTCATAGTCCAACGACAAAGTTATCATTTCAGTATTTTAGTATTCAGTATATTCAGTTAGGGGCTTTTAGACTAGACTATTTCAGACAGATGTTTAGTTTTTAGTACTTATTTATTAGTATTTGATTTCAGTCTTGAACCTTATGGCAGATTCAGCCTAATTTCCATATTATTACAGTGTTATTATTCAGTGTTTGCAGAAGGCACCAATCATGGGTTAGCTTATTGTCCTTCAGGATTTTGAGCATTATGTGACATCCGGGGTGCAGAATCGGGCATTACAATACTACTCATAAACCATATCCTTTCTTAATTGAAGATCTTAGAATAAGAAAGCCACACCATGGATGATCTTTCCCCTTTTTAACCTGAAAAATATTTTGTCATATAATACAAGTAATTATAACAGTAATTAATCAATTTCTATTTGAATAAGCACTTTGTAAATTCAAACCCACTAATTCTATCCTTATTCAGGGTCTGTATAATTATCTAATGATCAATTAACTATTAACTAGCTCTATCAGTATCACATAATCTTAATTAATGGAGTTGAATGCTAAAGGTTAAATCTTTATTGGAATCAAGCTTGCCAACCACTAAAATTCCTATTTTATAATAATGAATTCACGCTAGGAAGTATTCATTAATAATTTAGATGTAATTCTAGGTAATAATACACATAACCAAATGTTTTCCACAAAATTTCAGAAAGTTAGGGTATAATCCCCAGGAATTTCACCATAATTCCACATTCTCATTATTCTACTAGAAGAACATATTAACCAATATAAAAAAGGGAGTAATGATCTTACCTCATCAAAGAATTTTTGTCATAGCCTCAGAAAATTGTAGGGATTTGGAGAAAAGTTTTGAGTTAATGACCTTGAACTTATCAAAATAAACTTAAATCACACTACGCCACCACTTTGTTGTCCTACTGTATCTACAACAGGATCGCTATAGTGGACTAGGGTCGCTACAAGAGACCTCATCTTTTCAGCGCATACACCTTTTAGTGAAATGCCAATAACTTTTTACTCTAAAAGTGGATTAATCAATAGTTGGTGACATTAGATAGAAGTCTTAAAGATATTTAACATGGTAGATCTTGGCCCCCAGAATGTTTTATATTCTGGGAGGGGTACTTTTTTTAATTTGACTCTAATAAAAACTCATATAAAATCTCAATCAGTAAGGATGTTTTCAACTCAAATTTATGCTAGAGGTTTTGTACGGCCTTAATTCATATCTAATGCATTATCACACAGAGGAATTAACCCTATTAACTATGGCAATTAGGATTCTTATACCTTTATAATAGATATTTTCAATAAGATTGAATGGGTCATTACACTACTAGAGCTGAATATCACTTCCTTCTTGTAATAGATGACTAGTTTCTTATAATTCTTGATAGAATCATCTTTCTTCTTCATTGGGAGATTCTTCTTATTAATACTGTTTGAGTTCCATCAATTTTTGAACCTCAAAAGCATCATTATCTATTTTATGAACCCTTTCATCTTTAACCCAATCTTAAGCATAAGCAAACCTATTATATTCATGCATAGGCAAAGAATTACAAAATATACTATTAAATGAATCTATCTCTTCATTATCATCCCACTTAAAATATCAAGAATTAAATCTAAAATGATAGTGACAAACCATGACTATATTTTAATTATAATACTTCATGCACATGATGTCACGGCCCAATTTTTAAGGTCATGATGATGCCTACTATAACCCACCAATAGGCAAGCCAACTCATAGTTCGGATGACCAGTAATGGACTATAATATAGAATAAGGAAAGAATGCAGAATAAATGTAACAAAAGATCAAATACATAGATAAATCTCAAGACCTTATGGTATTAGTGTCAGAGATTCTAATATAAAAGGAGTACGAGAGTAAAATATAACGAGAATTACACAGATATAATTTTTCTTTGAATACAATAAAGAGACTAGTCTAATACATAAAAGGGAGGTAAGTAATATGCTGAATGCCAGAGATCAGTCTCTGTCTCTAAACCTTGGCTTCTCTGCATGATGTAACATCAATAATGATAACCCGTGCTATGATCTACAAGTTACAGAAGTGTTGTATGAGTACCAAACAAATGGTACACAGTAGGCAACTAGTAACTTAACTCCAAAGATAAAGCAAATATATGCAATATATGAACATAATGGTAACTACACCTAATAGTCCAGAAATTTTATAACACACCAATGAGATAATAAGGAACAACTTTCTAGTTTATCTCTAAGATTCTAACATAATAGGGATAGGAGTAATAAGGGTGTACTATATTATTCGAGCGACATTCGTGAGTCTCAATTTGATACCATATATCCTAGGCCAGTACATGAATACAGGGTGAAAGAAAGATCAATAATAATATATGAGGCCAAATAAAGAATATACAATATGTATAAATAAGGGTAGAGATGTACTATAGTACCATAGCTATATATATCTAGCTATATATATGGTACAACCCTAGCTGGAGCTTTGTCATAATGGGCATCCCAAGTCCGACCAGGACCTAAGATATAACACCTTAGGTATTGATTCTTAGAAAATTTCTTGGAAATCTGGTCTTTAGACCTAATATGACTTATGGGTACGAGCTGTATGTTGGGGTATGAATGCAATGGTCCTATAGTATGTTGACCAGTATTGGTTTGTGGGATGGAATTTTGTTACATGAATGGATATGACTTCGAGATATGAGTCGTATTGGTGGTTATAGATCATTTGATTCCTTAACTTAATCTTAAACTTTGTTACTTAGGTTGAATATAAGTAAGAGTGGCTTACTGTGAGCCGTAATCCAAGGTATGAGTAGTACCCAGGACTCGTATTGTAGACAGTACCTAAATTTTCATTGGGTTTAATCTGCAAAGGGTACGGATAAAGGGTACTTATTGTATGCTTTGGATACGACTTGGTTAGATGAATCATATGCTAGAAAGTGTTATATCCAAAAGATTAGGCTAGGATATGAGTGAAGGGTACCAATATTATTTGAGTGTACAACTCGTGAGAGCTAGTCGTACCCCTGGAATGGGATTTTGTGTAACATAATTGGGGGTATTCTAGACATTTCTCCACTTACCCTAATAAGGTCCCATGACTTCTAACCTAGTTGATAGGTTATTTACCATATTATTCAATTCATTAATACTTAGAAACTTTTCCAAAACACTCAATAATTCTCTAAAACACTTTTGGTCAAGGGGAGCTAGGGTTTCAACTACAGAATTAATTTGGGGCTTGTCTCAGTGATTTCTTTCCATAATCAGCTTAGTTAAGGCATGTTCTCTTCCCTCATTTTTAATTCTAACTAGGATCATTGTTTTTATGATTTTTTATGACTTCATTAATTGAATAATTTTGGTTTTAAAATATGGATTGATGGTTTTGATATTAAATGGTTGGTTATGATTTCCCATAGTTTTAATTATGCTTTATGTGCATTATTGGTGGTTATGGATATTGGATTGCAAGGGAATGGTTTAATGGAAATTAAAATTCGTTTTGGTTATATTATGCCCCCGATGTGTTTGACAAAATGCCTATAATAATGTTTTCATTGCATTGAGAACTTTTAATGGAACTCTTGCTTGTTTTAAAATTATTAAAGGAATTATGCATGGTTTAAATGGCTTGGAAAGGTAAATGGATATATGGTTATGCTTGTGGGGTACATGAAATCCCCCGAGTGGTTTAATATGGCAAATGGATGGGCATATGGAAGTCCCTTTAAACCTATATATGGTTGGATATGGATAGTACTTATAAGTATGGTTAGTATGACAATGCCACCAGTAAAGGCCTTGGTTAATAAATTATAAATGAATTGATTGGTTACTGAGTAATGGTTTTAATTGGGCAATAATGGCGGGATATATAGCAAAGCCATGGAAGGTGGAGGTCCTGGGGGATCTAAATTTGAAACTTATATTTGTCAATGTGAGGTTGGTCTTAGTGATCATGTGAATGATGTAAAACTATATTTTGGGGGATGTAGAAGTCATCCCAGGTTTTTCTTCTGAAGATATGTGGCTTCACACAGTGAGGCCCTTTCAGTAGGAGAGCTGAACCCATATAGTCTGTGGATAGTTTAGGATGACAAAGCTACACAACCTCTGTAAAGGTTTTAAAGGAATGCTAAACCTGGTCCCCTTTCCTGACATGGTCATATATGTAGGTGTATGGTTGTATGCATATGGATGGTTTTACTTGGCTTTATAAATGGCATTATCTGATCCGTATCTTAATATCATGCTAGTGTTCACCCACTAACCCATCTAGTGGTGACTATATACCACACTATGTAGGAACCGACCATTCTACTTCCCTACAGAGTGATTGACTCAAGGATAAATATTTTAACTAAAGTGGTGAGCTTCTGTCCTTTTGAAAGGCTCCATTTCATGTTATGAATATTTCTAGACACTTTGATTTTATTTTTGATATATGTTTTGGCAATAGTTAGGAGCATGGCCCAACTGAATTTTATTACTTTTTTGGTTAGAGGATTTGTGGTACTATTATGGGTTAGAATGAGCGGGATAGGTATTGGTGTCAGCCTTGGCATTGGAATATGTTGGTGGGCTATTATTATTGGACATTATTTCTCATTGTTCTATTGTATTTTACTATGGGATTAATTATATTATAACTTAAACCTTATTTGGTTATGGCCTTTGGTATGGTTTGGCATGGTTGGTCAGTTGGTATAAGATGGTTAAACTAGATTGGTCTGGTCATGGTTGTGATCCTATCTCAGAGTCTTCATGTGAGCTGTTGTACTAAATTGTTATATACTTGAAATTCAGCAAACTCAGGACAGGCAGCTGGAGGTTGGTTTGGGTAACGGGGATGGTCTTTAATCCTAGATGGACTTGGGATGCCCCTTACAACAAGGATCCCAGTCAGGTTGAATCAATTTGGTATTAGAGCCTAGGTTCATGGTCAATTGGGATTCCACAAAGTCGTGTAGGTTAGAGTCTCTTTTAGGGGTGTGTAGTATGCTACACTCATAAGATAGAGGCCATAAAACATTTAGGAATGTTTCACTTTCTTGGTATTGTATTTTCAACTTTGGATTCTCATTCCTGGAATCTTCTTTAATCCTTATTTATTCGTTTTTTAGATCATGCATCATAGATTTATAATAGAAGAAAACTATTCTATCCCATCTCGGGTAATGTTGAAGGGGTGTATCCTATTTCTGGGGTTTATCTTTGATCTCACATTTCTATCCCAAATAGTTTTAGAGATTCACCAATTGCTACTAGTCTCATTCAAGGCAAGGTGACTAATGTGGAATTTTGTCAGTCTATTCATGCTATTACTCATATGGTCGCTGCTCAGGCTAAGTGTGGTACGACTGGTGATATATCTGCTGAGGGCCATAAAAGATGGGTCCTCACACTTTTTGTAGAGTAAAGGTGGAGGAGGATCCACAAGGCTACTTAGATAAAATGGAAAATATATGTTGGATGATGCAGGCTATAAATAAGAAAGGGGTAAACTTTACAGCTTATCAGCTCAAAGAGGTTACATTTAAGTGGTATAAAGAGGGGGCAAGGATAGGGGTGATATGGAAATTGGTCTTATAGGATACTTTTTTCTAAGGCATTCTTATATCATTTATTTCACTAAGAGCTGAGAGAAGTAAAGATGGAGAAGTTTGAGAACCTCAAGTAAGGAAGGATGCTTGTTAAGGAATATACTTTGAAGTTTCACCAATTATTAAGGTATGCTCCTGATATATTAGCTGACATGTACGCAAGAATGTGGAAGTTCACTTCTGGGTTGAATTATGATTTGATTTTTAAGAGACAGACTGTCTTGCTAATTAAAGATATAGGCATCTTTGGTTGACTGTTCATATGTAGCAGGTAGAGGATGAGAAGTGGAAATAGACATAGTTCAAAGACTGGCAAGGTAGGAGGAGCTGGTTTTTTGACCAGGGAGGTTCTCAGTCTCAGGTTTGTGATAGTGGCAAATGACAAAAATAGAAGTGGGGTAGTTTTGGTTCATTCTCTTCTACTAGTGATTGTTACTTATCAGGCGACAGGCATCATCAAGATGGTGATAATTTTTGGGCACAAGGTGCCTAATCTTAGGCAAAAAGAGGTTATTTAGTTTGTCTAGTCCCTCCTTATCGATTTTATGGTCGTCCTTGTTGGGGTTATTATGATGAAAAAAGGGACAAATGCTTCAAGTGTGGACAGACAGGCCATCAACTTAGGGATTTTCCAGTTAATAAGGTTGCTATGAGGGAGAATAAGATTCCTGTGGCTTCATCTTCTGCTCCTACATCTTGTAGTATGGCATTTACTTATGTTACTACTCCTATTCTAGTGTTGGTCAGAATAGGTTGTATGCTTTGGCATCCCGACAGGAATCTGAGGCATTACTTGATGTCGTTACTGGTGCATAACAAATTTTCTCTCGTGATGTATATAATTTTCTTGATCTAAGGTCCACTCTATTCTATGTGACTCCTTATATGGTTGTATCTTTTGGTTTTGATCTGAAGGTTATTTTGAATTCTTTTTCTATTTCTACCCTAATAGGTGACTCGATTATTGCTAAGGGAGTTTATAGTGGTGTGTGGTATCTATTGATGGCAAGAAGAACTTGGTAGATCTATTTGTGTTGTGTATTGTGGATTTCAATATCATTCTGGGTTTGGATTGGTTGCACTCCTATTATGCGTTCTTGGATTGTCAGACCCGTAGGGTTATCTTTATGTTCCCTAGTGAGCTGGTTATAGAATGTAGGGTGGTTTTTTAGCTCCTAGGGGGGATATTTATTTCTTATCTTAGAGCTTGGAGGTTAATCTCAAAAGGTTGTCATTATCACATGGTATGGGTTAAAGATTCTATTGGAAGGTCCTTCTTTCCAAGTCAGTTCCAGTAGCTAATGAGTTTCCAGAGGTCTTTTTGGATGATCTTCCTGGTGTTCCTCCGGATAGGGACATCGAGTTTAGTATTAATCTAGTTTCGGAAACTCATCCAATTTCTATTCCTCCATATAGAATATCTCTGACTTAGTTGAGGGAACTCAAGGAGCAACTTGAGGATCTTTTGGACAAGGGGTTTATTTGTCCTAGTGTATCTCTATGGAGTTCACCGATGTTGTTTGTGCATAAAAAAGATGGTTCCCTTTGGATGTGTATTGACTATAGGCATTTAAACAAGGTGATGGTTATGAACAAGTATCCTCTTCCAAGGATAGATAATATGTTTGACCAATTTTAAGGTGTCAAGTTCATTTCTAAGATAGATCCTCTGTCTAGGTACCATCACCTAAAAATTAGGGTGATGGATATCCCTAGGATAACTTTTCATACTCGGTATGGGTACTTTAGGTTTTTGGTAATGTCATTTGGGTTAACTAATTCTTTAGCGGCATTTATGGATCAGATGAACAGGGTTTTCATTGGTATTTAAATTTCTTCATTTTTGTGTTTATTAATGACATTTTGGTTTATTCGATGAGTGAGGTGGATTATGTTAATCACTTCTGTGTGGTGTTGCAAACCTTAAAGGAACAATAGTTGTATGTCAAGTTCTCTAAATATGAGTTTTGGTTGAGCACTATAGCTTTCTTTGGTCATATTATTTCTAGTGAGGGGATCATGGTGGATCCATAAAAATTTGTTGTGGTGAGGAGGTGGCCTATACCTACTACTCCATTCAAAATTAGGTACTTCTTGGGTTTAGTTAGGTATTATAGGCAGTTTGTGGAAAACTTTTCATCGATAGATGCTCCTTTGACTAAGTTAACTCAAAAGAAGGTCAAATTTTCTTGGTCGGATGCTTGTAAGAGAGTTTTGAGAAGTTGAAGGATAAGTTAACTTTGACTCCAATTTTGACTTTGCCAGAAGTCAATGATGGGTCCGTGGTGATTGCCTATTCTTCCAGGAAGTTGAAAGTGCATGAGAGGAACTATCCTACTCATGATTTAGAGCTGTTGGAGGTTATGTTTGCTTTTAAAATATGGTTGCATTATATGTATGGTTATCATATTGATATCTTTTCTGATGATAAGAGTCTACAGTATGTGTTCCCTCACAAGGAGCTTAATCTCAAATAGAGGAAATGTCTTGAGCTTTTCAAGGATTATGATATGAGTCTTGACTACCACCCAGTTAAAGATAACATAGTTTTTGATGCTCTTAGAAGGTTATCTATGGGGATTTTGTCCCATGTGGAGGAAGGAAAGCAAAATTGGTAAAGGATATTCAGCGCTTGACTAACTTGGAATTCGTCTCTTGGACTCCAAGGATGGTGGCATGATGGTCTAAGAAGTGGTTTGATGGTATCTTGGTGCAGAAATTATGGAGAAGCAAGTGATTGATCTTATCTTGATGAAAATTGAGAGTTATGTTGGTAGGCAAAAGTTAGTGGTGTTTGAGATCAGTGGTGATAGTACTTTACGATACTAAGAGAGGTTATGTGTTCCTGATGTCAATGGTTTACAACAAAGGATTTTTTCTAAGGTAAATGAATCATGCTATGTTGTTCATCTCGGCCAAAAAATGATGTATCATGATCTTAAGGATATCTATTACTGAAATGGCATGAAGAGGAATTTGGCTAATTTTGTTGCCAAGTGCATCATAGGTCAGCAGGTCAAGAATAAGCACATAAAGCCAGGAGGGTTGTATCAAGAAATTGATTTACCCAAATTTAAATGGGAAGTAATTAATATGGACTTCGTTACCAATCTTCCTCGGTCTCGGAATCAATATGATTTGATTTGGGTCATCATGGATAGAATGACTAAGTCTGCCTATATTTTGCCAGTGCAGACTACCATTTTGATGGAGGATTATGCAAATTTGTATCTTCAGGAGATTGTGAAACTGCATGGGGTACCTATTTCAAATATTTCTGATCGTGGAATGCATTTTACATCTCACTTCTGGTGATCTTTTCATAAAGGGTTGGGGACTATGGTGAGTCTGAGTACTATTTTTCATCCGAAGATGGATCGGCAAGTGGAGAGAACTATTCAAACATTAGAGGATATGCTTCATACTTGTGTGATTGATTATGGTGGCATTTGGGTTGTGCATCTACCTTTGGTGGAGTTTTTTTTACAATAATAGCTATCATTTTAGTATTGGTATGGCTCATTTTGAGGCATTATATGGTAGGAGGTGTCATTATCCTATTGGGTGGTTCGAACTTGGTAAGGCGGACATGTTTGGTCCCTAATTGGTTACCAAGCTATGGAGATGATGAAGGTGATCCGGGATTGGCATAACGCTTCCCAAATTTGCCAAAAGTCATATGCAGATGTTAGGTGTAGACACTCGGAGTTTGATATTGGGGATAAGGTTTTCCTTAAGGCATCTCTCATGAAGGGAGTAATGCAATTTGGCATGAAGGGGAAACTCAGTCCCCGCTATGTTGGTCCTTATAAGATTTTGCGAAAAGTTGGTAATATTTCCTAAGAGCTGGAGTTTCCTTCTAACTTGAGCTTGGTTTATCTAGTCTTTCATGTTTCCATGTTAAGGAAGTTCATTGGTGATCCTTATATGGTTGATCCTTTGGAAAGATTGGGTATCACAGATTCTCTGTCTTATAAGGAAATCCTGATCGAGATCTTGGATAAGTAGGTTGTCTATTACGGAGTAAGGATGAGGCCTCGATTAAGGTTCTATTATAGAACCATAAGGTGGAATAGGATACTTAGGATATGGAGGAGCATATGAAGTCTAAATATCCATTTTTTCTACTCCTGGGATTTGTTTAGAAGGTATGTGTCTTCAACACATCTTTATTTTCAGAGTTTTGTAAAGGAAATATTAATATCTTTGCCTCTTTGTTTTCAAACTTTGTTAAAGATTGGGAATATATAAGCTAATGCAAATGACTCGTGCGTGTGGTTACCCCTACCTTGTCCGTGATTCAGGGATGAATGTTCCTAGTGGGGGAGACTATAACATCCTGGGTTTCAACTCTTAGATAATTTCCTAGAATTCTTGTCTCTGGAGACAATACAATTCATGGGTACGAGCAGTATAATAGGGTATGAATGGTATGGTCTTTTTGTCTGCCGACTAGTGTTGGTTAGTGGGATGAATTTTGGTTACTAGAATTGATACGACTTAGGGGTACGAGTAATATAGGTTGTTACAGATCAATTTGTTCCTTAACTTAATCTTAGGCTTGGTTACTTAGGTTCGATCTGAGTACGAGTGGCTTACCATGAGCCGTAAGCCAGGATACGAGTCATACCCAGGACTAGTATGGTTAACAGTGTCTAAATCTTCCTTGGGTTTAAAATGGATGGGGTACAGATTGTATTCCTTGGATATGACTTGGTTGGATGGGCTCTATGCTAGACAGTATTGGATCCAAAGGTTTAGGCTAGGATACGAGTGGAGGGTACCAATCGTATTTGAGGTTATGACTCGTGAGGATTAGTCATACCTTTGGGATGGGATTTTGTGCAACTTAAGTGGGGGTATTCTGAACATTTCTACACTTACCCTTATAAGGTCCCATAACTTCTAACCTACTTGGGAGGTTTTTAACCCATTATACCATTAATTAACACTTAAAAACTCTTCTAAAATACTCTATAATTCTCTTAAAAGCTTTTGGGAAAGGGAAACTAGGGTTTCAACTAGAGGATTAATTTAGGGCTTGTCTTGGTGATTTCTTTCCATCATTATCTTTGTTTAAGGCATGTTCTCTTCCCTCATATTCAATTCTAACTAGAAGCATGGTTTTTATGAATATTTTCATGACTTCATTGATTGTATGATTTTGGTTTTCAAATATGAATTGGGGATTTTTCTATTAAAGAGTTGGTTATGGTTTTCCATTGTTTTAATTATGCTTTATGTGCATTAATGGTGGTTTTGGATAATTGGATTACATCAAAATGGTTTAATGGTAATTGGAATTGGTTCTAGTTATATTTGTCCCAAATGTGTTTGAAAAAATGCCTATAATAGTGTTTTCACTCCATTGAGTACTTTTAGTGGAACTCTTGCTTGTTTTAAAACTTGGTAAAGGAATTATGCATTGTTTAAATGGCTTGGAAAGGTAAATGGCTAAATAGTTATGCTTGTGGTATACATAGAATCCCCCAAGTGGTATAATATAGTAAATGGAAGAGCATTTGCAAGTCCCCATACACCTATCTATGGTTGGCTATGGATAGTACTTGCAAGTATGGTCGGTAAAACAATACCACCACTAAATGTCCTTTGTTAATAAATGGTAAATGGATTGATTGGTTGGTTAGTATTAGTTTTAATTGGGCAATAATAGAGGGTCCTGTAGCAAAGCCGTGGAAGGTGGAGGTTCTGGGGAGACCAAAACTGGAAACTCATATTTACTGATGTGAGGTTGGTCTTGGTGACCGTGTGCATGATATCACACTATATTTTGGAGGATGTACTAGTCATCCAGGTTTTTCTTCACTGGTCATGCAGCTTCATGCAATGGGTTCCTTTCAGCATGGGGAGGTGAACCCATATATCCTATGGGTGTTTTAGGACGGCAAGGTTACATAGCCCAGGTAAAGGTTTTAATTGCATTCCAAACCTCGTGCCCTTTCCCGGCATGGATATATATATGTGTGTGTGTGTGTGTGTGTGTGTGGTTGTGGGCATATGGATTGGTTTACTTTTCTTAATAAAGGGCATTATTTTATCCTTATCCTATGATCATGCTAGCATTCACCCGCTAACCCGTCTACTGGTGGCTGTATACCTAAGCTATGCAGGAATCGGCTGTTCTACTTCTCCTACATAGTGATTGACTCGGGGATCAGTATTTGGACTGAAGTAGTGAACTTTCATCCTTTCAGAAGGCTCCATTTCATGTTATGGATATTTATAGACACTTTGATTTTATTTTGGATATTAGATTTTTCCATGTTTGGGGTTAAGTACCAACCGGATTTTATCAGTCTTTTGGTTAGAGGCTTTGTGGTACTGCTATGGGTTGGAATAGGCGGGATTGGTATTGGTGTCAGCTTTGAAATTGGAATAAGCTAGTGGGTTGGCATCATTTGACATAATTTCTCATTGTTCCATCAGATTTTATTTTGGGATTAATTATATTATGTCCTAGAACTTATTTGGTTATGGCCTGGTTTATCGCATTTGGTATGGTTTGGTACGGTTGAGCGATCGGTGTGGGATGGTTTGACTTAATTGGGCCGGTCAAGGTTGTGATCCTTTCTTAGAGTATTCATGTGAGATGTTACACTAAATTATATAATGCTCGAAAATCAGCTAACTCAAGGCAGGCGACTGGAGGTTGGGTTGGGTAATGGGGGTGGTCTCCAGTCTCAGAAGAACTTGGGACGCCCATTACGACAAGGCCCCTGGTACGGTCATATTGGGAGACCGCCCCCGTTAACCAACCTAACCTCCAATCGCTTGCCCTGAGTTGGCTGAATTTTGAGCATATAAAAAGATAGCGTAACTATCCAATTTACAAACTCTGGGATAGGTCTATTACGGAGACCAACCCAACCCAGTCCAACTGTCCGAACCCAACCAATAGTCAAACCAACCGATCCATAACCAAATGAGTTTCGTAATAATTAAATATAATCCAAAAATAAAAGATAATGAAATAGTGAGAAATTTTGTCTTTCGGTATCTGCCCCAATACCAATGCCAATTCCAAGGCTAACACCAATACTGATCCCACCAATACCAACCCATAGTAGTTGCACAATAGCCTCTAACCAAAGGAATATGAAAATCCAGTTGGGACATGCCTCCAACCATAGACAATACCAATATCCATAAATAAACCAATGTATAAAATAATATCAATGAAATGGAGCCTTCCGAAAGATAAAAACTCACCACTTCAATACAGTAGCTGATCATGAATGTCCAATAGCTAAGTAGGAGGAGAGTAGAATGGATGGTTCCTACATAGCGTGGGGATATAGCTTCTCGAAGATGGGTTAGTGGGTGAATGCTAACAAAAACTCAGGATAAGGATAAAATAATGCCAACAAGTAAACCAACCGTATGCATACAAACCATACATATATATATAACTATGCCGGGAAAGGAAACCAGGTTTAACATGTATTTAAAACCATTAACCTAGGTATGTGAAGCTTAAACATCCTTAAATATCCACGATTTATATGGGTCCAGTGTAACCACTTAGACGGGCCCTGATGCGTGTATCCACACGAACTGAAGATACCATTAGAGTAAGGGATTCCCAAGTAACCTCATTCTCCATGACACATATGTACAATGTACTTAGAGGACTCCTACGTACCTCATAGCATTATATAAGGGTCGCCACTCCCTACCCCATATGTTGGAAAACATGAGTTTCCGGTGTTCATTCATGGAACTCGCACTTTCACGGTTAGCTATCAAAACCCGCCATTATTTCCTACTTAAAACAATTTCAAACCAACCAATCAATTATTCCATTAATTATTTACCAAGGCTACCAGTAGTGGTATTGTCATACCGACTATAACTTGAAAGTATTATCCTTAGACAATCCTTTTGAGGTAAAGGGATTCCCGTGTGACCATTTACAAATTTAACTTAGGGGAGTCCCATGTGCCCCACAAGTTTTCCATTATTAAGTTTCTTGGGGGAGTGCCATGTACCCCACAAGTGTTTCATTATTATGTTGCTTGAGGGAGTCCTATGTACCCCACAAGGACTTAAATTTACCATAACCATGACCAAAAAACAATTCCATTTTAACCATTCAAAACTAGTTAGCCATTAAGGGTTCTATTACCAAGTTAAACCATGCAATAGTTCCATTAAAATCCAACAATGTATTGAAAACATTTTCATAGGCATTTTATCAAACATATTGGGGGAATGGTATTTCCAAAACCAAAGCCAATTATCAAATAACCATTCCTATGCAACCAATTATCCAAAACAACCATTAAGGCATATAAAAGCATAATTAAAATATGGGGAAACTATAACCAAGCATTTATAACCCAAACCCCCAAATTATATTTGAAAATCTAAAACCATTCAATAATCAAACCATGAAAACATTATATAAAACCATGGCGTTAGTTGGAACTAACAATGGGGGAAGAGAACATGCCTTAAACCAAGAAAATGATGAAGAGAAATCACCAACACAAGTCCCAAATTAATCCTTAAGATGAAACCCTAGGCTTTCTTTACCCAAAATACTTAGAGAGAATTGTAGAGTGTTTAAGAGAAGTTACTAAGTATTAATGAAAAGAATGATAGGGAAAATAACCTCCTAACAAGAATATAAATCATGGGGCTTTGTTAAGCTAAGTGGGGAAATGTCAGGATTGCCCTCACTTAAACTCCCTGAAATCCCACCAGGTGGGTATAACTATCCATACCAGTCGTACCCTCCAATATGAGTGGTACTCACTACTCGTATCTAAGGCCATATCCCTTGGACCAAATAATGTCCAAGGTATGACTCACCTAAACCATGTAATATCAAAGTATATGACTAGTACCCATGATCCGTACCCTTGGCAGAATAGAATCCCAAGAGACTTGAACACTGACAGCCATATGAGTCCATGATATGACTAATACCCTTGCTTACGGCTCATAGTGAGACACTCCTACTAAGAAACAACTTGAGTTACCAAGCCTAAGACTAAATGAAGAAACCAAACAACTTGTATTCGCCGATATGACTCATACCACCTATGTCGTATACATTCTAGAAACCAAATCCAACCGACCAACCAACGCAAGTCAGCATAAGACTAACCCATACCACTCGTATCCAGTGTATTTTCCCCTAGTAATATATTGTCCAGAGACCAGAATTTTTTAAGGGCCAGAAACCCAGGGTGTTTCAGTCTCCCCCACTAGTAACATTCATCCCGGAATAACGGACAAGGTAGGGTAACCACAAGCATGATTCATTTGTATTATCAAATATCAATCCAATCTTTAACCAATTTAGTAAACAGAGATGCAAAAATATTAATCTTTTCTTTAAAAAACTCAGAAAATAAAGATGTGATCAAGAACACATACCATCCACACAAACCACAGGAGTAGAAAATAGATTTGGATACTTGGACTTCATGTCCTTCTCCGCTTCCATGTAGCCTCTTCCACCTTATGGTTTCTCGATAGAACCTTAACCAAGGCCACATCCTTGGTCCACAACTGATGAACTTGCCGATCTAGTACCTCAACTGAGACCTCTTTATAAGATAGAGAATCTGAGATACCCATGCCCTTCAAGGGAACCACAGAAGAAGGATCACTAAGACATTTTCTCAACATAGAGACATAAAATGCCGGACGAATGGAGCTCGAACTAGAAGGCAACTCCAGTTCATAAGCAATATTACCAACCAAGGACTATACTTTTTCTTCTTACCAAACTACATTACTCCCTTCATGGGCGATACCTTTAGGAACACTTTGTCCACAACCTCAAACTCCAAATCTCTATGCCTTATATCAACATAGGACTTTTGGCGACTTTGGACAACCTTAAACCAATCCCAAATCACCTTCACCTTTTCTATAGCCTGATAAACCAAATTTGAACCAAATATGTCTGCCTCACCAAGATCAAACCATCTAATAGGAGATCTACATCTCCTACCATACAATTCCTCGAAAGGGGTCATACCAATACTAGAATGATAGCTATTGTTGTAAGCAAACACTACCAAAGGTAAATGCTCAACCCAATTTCCATCATTATCAATCACACATTCCTGAAGCATATCCTCCAATGTCTGAATAATCCTTTCTGCTTGGCTATCTGTATGGGGATGAAAAGCAGTACTCAGAGTCACCTTAGTACCCAATCCCTTCTGAAAAAAATGTCAAAAATGAGATGAAAACTGTGTACCACAATTAGAGATAATCTAAGAAGTACCACGCGCAGCTTCACAACCTCCTGAAGATACAACTTTGCATAATCATCCACCGAAAAAATAGTCCTTACTGGAAAGAAGGGAGTAGACTTCATCATTATATCCATATTGACTTAAATCGAATCGAATTTGTTCCACACCAAGGAAGACCGACAACAAAATACATATTGATCACCTTCCATTTCCAATTGAAAAATTAAATTTCTTGATACAACCCTCCATGCCTCATATGCTTAAGCTTAACTTGTTGACACACCATGTACTTAGCTACAAAATCAGCCACGTCCTTTTTCATACCATTCATCCAATATATCTCTTTAAGATCATGATACATCTTCATGGAACGAAAATGAACAACATAGCATGATTCATGCGCCCCAGCCAAGATCCTTTTTCCTAACCCATCAATATTAGAAACATAAAACCTTCTTTTATACCGTAAAGTACCATCACCACTGATCTCAAATACCATTACCTTTCGCCAACCTACATCTCTCTTGATTTTCATCAAGATAGGATCTAGAACTTATTTCTCCTTAATCTCTGCACTGAGAGATGATCTAACCGCTTCCTATACCAATATACCACCATCCTAGGATTCCAAGATATGAACTCCAAGATTAGCCTAGCAGTGAATACCCTTCACCAATTGTCGCTTCTCCTTAACTGCATGAGATAAACTCTCCATAGAGAACCTGCTAAGAGTGTTAGCAACAAAACTAGCCTTACCTGTATAATAGTGAAGACAATTATCATAGTCCTTAAGAAGCTCCAACCATATTTTTTGCCTATGATTAGCCTTACCTGTATAATAGTGAAGACAATTATCATAGTCCTTAAGAAGCTCCAACCATCTTTTCTGCCTATGATTTAGCTCCTTCTAAGTGAACACATACTGCAGAATTTTATGGTCAGAAAAGATATGTACGTGCACTCTATAAAAATAATGCTTCCATATTTTCAAAGTAAAAACCACCACTAACAGCTCCAAATCATGAGTAGGATATTTTCTCTCATGCACCTTCAAATACAAGGAAGCATAGGCAATCACCTTCCTATGCTGCATCAAAACACAACCAAGTCCCACCCTAGATACATCATAATAAACTACAAACCCCTCATTACCTTCAAGAAATGTCAAAACTAGAGCCAAAGTTAGCATATTCTTAAGCTTCTCAAAACTCCCTTCACACGCTTCTAACCAAGAAAATTTTACTTTCTTCTGAGTTAACTTAGTCAAAGGAGCAGCTATTAAAGAAAAGCTTTCCATAAACTACCTATAATACCTAGCCAAAACCTAAGAAGCTCTGACTGTCGATTGGAGTCGTGGGTCTAGGCCAACCTTTTATCACCACAACATTTTTGAGGATCCACCATGATCCCCTTACTAGAAATAATATGACCAGAGAAAGTTATAGCATTCAAGCAAAACTCACACTTGAAGAACTTCACATACAACTATAGTTCCTTCAAGGTCTGCAACACCACACGGAGGTGATTAGAATGATCCACCTTGTAATACACCAAGATATCATCCATGAACACAATGACAAAAGTATCTAAGAACTGCCTGAAAACCCTATTCATCAAATCCATAAATGTCGTCGAGGAATTAGTCAAGCAAAATGACATAACTAAGAAATCAAAGTGCTCATACCGAGTATGAAAAGCCATCTTAGGGATATCCTCCTCCCTAATCTTAAGCTAATGATACCTAGGCCGAAGGTCTATCTTAGAAAAGAACTTGGCACCTTGCAACTGATCAAATAAGTCATCTATCCTTAGAAGAGGATACTTTTTCTTAATTGTTACCTTATTCAACTATCGATAGTCAATGCACATCCAAAGGGAACCATCATTTTTGCATACAAACAACACTGGTGCACCTCACTGGCATATACTTGGATAAGTAAACCCCTTATCTAGAAGACCCTTAAGTTTCTCCTTGAGTTCCCTCAACTCGGCCAAAACCATTCTAAAAGGAGGAATAGATATTAGATGAGTGTCCCGAACCAAATCAATACCAAACTCAGTTGATGAGTTCAGTGGACAGAACGATTGATGTGAGGCCTAGGTCAAGGTAGGAAGTTAAAGTGTGACTTCCCCTATTCAGAGGAACACTAGGAAAAACATACAGAAAAACCTTAGGAAACTCATTTACCACCAGAACTGAGTAAAAAGAACGACTCTACAAGTTAGAATCTTTAACCAGGACTATATGATAAAGACACCCTTTGGAGATTAATCTTCGAGCTCTAAGATAGGAAATAAAACTCCACTTAGGAGCTAGGAAACCACCCTCCCACTTTATAATCGGTTCACCTAGAAATATAAAGAAAACATTATGGGTTTGACAATCTAAGTACGTGTAACAAAAGTGTAACTAATCTATCCCCAAAATAACATTAAAATCCACCATATCCAGCCCAAACATATCCACCAAGGTCTACTGCTACCAACATAGACCATACACCCTATATAGACTCTTTTAGCAATAACTGAGTCACCTACCTCGGTAGAAATCAAAAAAGGATCCAAAACAACCTCATGATTAAAACCAAAATACACAGCTATATATAGGGTCACATAGGAAGTGAACTTTCTCATCCTCGTCATTATATCAGCCACCAAATCTGGAGCATACCTTGATAGCTAATGAAGTTTCAAGGCATACTTCTTCACATACATTTTTCCCTATTTAAGATTCACAAACTAATACATCTTTGCTTCCCTCAACAACTAAGGAAATAAGCAATCCAAGAAGGCATTAGAAAAGGCCTCTATAAAGACAGCTCCTCCATATCACCTCTATCGCTATCCCACACCTCGTACCATTCGTACGTAACATCTTTTAGCTTATAAGATGCAAAATTTACCCCTTCCACCTTAGTGGTATACATCACTCTAAATCTATTCTCCCTTTCATCAAAGAAACCCTAAGGGTCCTTCTCCACCTTTACATAGTAAAAGTAGGAGGATTCATTTTCATAAATTAGCCAACTCTTGTCGCCTTAGAAGATAGAACACCATATGCATCCCACTCATCCTGAAAAGCAACCAACTGATCAATAGTATGAATTGACTTAAATAATTCTATATTAGTCATATCACCTTGAGGCAGACTAGTAGCAATCGAAGAAACTCCAGAACAATTAGGGATAGGACCCTGAGATCGAGTACGTACTCTAGGTATAAGGCATACTCCATTAGCATAATCCCTAGATAGGACATAAGGATTTCCTTGTGTTCCTTATCGATGAGGCATGATCTAAAACGCAAACAACCAATGAGTAGAGAAAATTCCAGGACTTAGACTCGAAGCCTGAAAATAGAATACCAAGAATGTAAAACATTCCTAAATTTTCTGTAGCCTCTCTCTTATGAGTGTGGCATACTATAAACCCTAAAAAAGACCTTACTAAACATATCTTTGAGAACTACTTATTCGCTATGAACCTAAAGCTCTGATGCAAACATTAAATGACCTGACTCAAGGCCTTGACGTAATGGGCATCGTAAGTCTGATCGAGACTAGAGACCACCCATATTACCCAACCCAACCTCTAGCCGCCTACCCTGAGTTGGATGAATATTGAGTATTTAATAAGGTAGCATAACTTTCCAACTTAAAAACTCCAGGATAGGTCTATTATTGAGACTAACCCAACTGAGTTCAACTGTCTGAACCAACCAAATTATAAGCAAATGAGTTTTGTAATAATTAAATATGATCTTAAACTAAAAGAGGATGGAATAGTGAGAAATTTAATCCTTTGGTATCAACCCCAATACCAATGCCAATCCCAAGGCTGACACCAATACCGATCTCACCTATACCAACCCATAGTAGTTCACCGAAATTCTCTAACCAAAAGAATACAAAAATCCAATTGGGACATGCCCCTAACCATAGCCAAAACTTATATCATTAAATAAACAAATATATAAAATAACATCTATGAAATGGAGTCGTCCAAAAGATGAAAGATCATCAATTCAATCTAGTAGCTGATCTCGAATGTTCAATAGATAAATAGGAGGAGTAGAATGATTGGTTCCTACATTGTGTGGGGATACAACCACCTAAACATAGGGTAGAGGGTGAACACTATCATGAACTCAGGATAAGGACAAAATAATGTCGACTAGTAAAACCAAGTAAACCAACCATATGCATACAAACCATACATATATATAACCATTATGGGAATTAGAACCGGGTTTAGTATGCATTTAAAATCATTAACTTCGTATGTGAAGATTACCCATCCTTAACCACCCACGGGCTATATGGGTCTAGTGTAAATCCCTGAAAAGGCCCTGATGTGTGTAGCTGCGCAAACCAAAGATACCATTAGAGTAAAGGATTCCCAAGTACCCTCACTCTACATAATACATATGTACAATATAGTTAGAGAATTCCTGTGTACCTCATAGTATCATGAAAATGATGACATGCCCTACCATTTTGTTGGCAACCAAGAGTTTTTAGTGTTCGTTTATGGAACTCCCACTTTCACGGTTAGCTGTCACACTCTGCCATTATTGCCCAATTAAAACCATTTCCAACCAACCAATCAATTATTCCATTTAATATTTACCAAGTCTACAAGTAGTGGTTTCATCATACCGACTATAACTTACAAGTATTGTCCTTAGCCAAACCTTTAAAGGTAAAGGGATTTTCGTGTACCCATTTCCCAAGATAACTTGGGGGAGTCCCATGTGCCCTAGAAGTGTTCCATTATTAATTTGCTTAGGGGAGTCATATGTACCCCTCAAGCATTTCATTATTATGTTGATTGGGGGAGTCCCATGTACCACACAAGGAGCTCAGTTAACCATAACCATGACTACCAAACCATTTCATTTAAACCAATCCAAACCATTACGCCATTTAGGGTTCCATTACTATGTTTAAGCCATGCAATAGTTCCCTTAAAATCCAACAATATAGTGAAAGCATTCTCATAGGCATTTTATCAAACATATTGGGGACATAGTATTTTCAAAACCATAACCAATTACCAAATAACCATTCCCATGCAACCAATTATCAAAAACCACCATTAAAGCATATAGGAGAATAATTAAAACATGGGAAAACCATAACCAAGCATTTATAACAAAAACTACTAAATTATATTTGAAAATAAAAAACAATACAATAATCAAATCATGAAAATACTGTATATAACCATTCCTTTAGTTGGAACTAACAATAAAGGTAGAGAATATTCCATAAAACAAGAAGATGATGGAGAGAAATCACCAACACAAGCCCCAACTTAATCCATAAGATGGAACTGTAGCATTTCGTTACCCAAAAGCCTTATAGAGAATTATAGAATGTTTAAGAGAAATTTCTAAGTGTTAATAAGCAGAATGATAGTGCAAATAATATCTCAATAGGAATATAAGTCGTGGGGCCTTATTAGGTTAAGTGGGGAAATATCTAAATTTCCCTTAGTTAAGTGCCCAGAAATCCTGTCAGGTGGGTACGACTATCCACATCAGTCGTACCCTCTAATTCGAGTGGTACCTATAACTCATACCCAAGGCCATCTCCCTTAGACCCAACACTATCCAAGGTACGACTCACCCCTAACAATGTCGTATCCTAGTATATGACTAGTACCCTTGATCAATATCTCTGGACTAATAAAATCCTTAGAAGATTGAACCCTGACACCTATACGAGTCTATGGTATGACTCGTACCCTAGCTTACGGATCATGGTGAGCCACTAGTACTAAGATCTATCTTGAGTTACCAAGCCTAAGACTAAATAAAGTAACCAAATATTCTGTATCCACCAATATGACTCGTACCACCCAAGTCATACCCATTCCAAAAACCAAATCCAACCCACCAACCAACACTGTTCAGTATACGACTAACCCATACCACTCGTATCCCATTGTACGAGTCATTTCCCCTAGTCGTATCCTTTCTAGAGACCAAAAATATAGGAAATTTTCTAAGGGCTTAAAACCTAGGGTTTTTCAATATATATATATATATATATACACGCACATATAAATATCAGGTCAACTCAAAGTATAGCCTAAGTCATCATGTTATCACTTTTAGACCTCGTTATAATCCTATATAGATTTAATACTATGATACTCAGGGTTACTAATCCGTATGTCTATACATGAGATAAACATGCACAATAATGCAATTATAAGATAGAAAAGGCCAGAAACATACATCAAGTCACAATACTGAATGAATGACTAATCTATCATAACTAGCCATAATAATGATCATAACAATGATAATAACAATATAAAAATAGTGTGAGCATTTGGTTATTATGAAAAACCAAATACCTAGATAAGAATATGCATATCCCCACCGCCTCAGGCTTGGAAGGTTCAATCAACATACTACAACACAATGTGTAGTCATCACCCATATCTATGTAACCTTCCCATGTGGATGATCGAAATAGGTGCATACTGGTGATAGGCGATGCGCATGTACAAATGAATACAACATAATAAACAATACCATAATCATCATCATCATACCAATTATCACCATAATCAACCTTTGGCCTTGCCAGGTATATAATTATCACAACATCCTCAGGCTTTATCGAGTATCATCACATCATCATAACATAATCTGGCCTTATCGGGTATCATTACATTATCATAATATCCTACAGCATTGTCAGGTATCAATATCATTATCATAACATCCAAACCAATGGTACATAATAGAGAGAAAACCCCATAATAGCTAAAGTAAAGGGTCAGCCACACGAGGGCTAAAGTAAATAACAAGACCAACAAGGGCTAGAGTAATTAGATATGAAAATAAAATTGAGGTAGAGTAAATTTCCATAATTCATCATCCATCATCAATGTCACTTTATCAATTAAGTATATATATAATAGATGCATGGACTAAAGTTATGGCCACAAAGAGTGTAAGTTTGTATGTTTGATGCCTGGAGAGATCCTCAGGACTAAATCATTATAGAGCGTTGAAAGGGTCGGAATATCTCATGATTGGAGTGAGTAGTAGTGTCAAATCATGAGCCAAAGTATATCTCGATCAAGTCAATAAAATATCACTATTAACCTCTTTTACACATAATTTACTATTTAGTTAGGTGGTTAATATTATGAAGAAATCCATTTTAAGGTAGAAAGTGGACTTTAGCCCTTAGTTTGTCACAACAATAATAAGATAATAATTGTCATGACCTAAACCAGGGCCTGGCCGTGACGGGTATCTCAAGATCCACATGGGCTGGATACCACTCCCTACCCCTAGCCAAGTAAACACAACATTTTCAACGGCAGATTAATTCCAAACATATAACAAGATAGATTAAAGAAGAATTAATACTTCTATTATCAACACCCTACCACTATCCAAAACAACTGGCCAACACTACCCAAAACCACATTAATCCAACAAAGTCTTCTAGACAAGAACCAAAACTGTATATCAACAAAGTGTCGGGACATGTCCCCGACTATAGCCAAAAAATAAGTCTAAATTGCCTAAAACATAAGAGACCAAAACATGAAATATAGTCTTCCAATGTATGAAAGCTCACCACTTCAATATCAACTAACGAGATGATCTCAAATCCTGATCACTAAGCAGAAAAAGTAGACTTAATGTCAGTTCCTACATAGCGTAGGGTTACAAAATCCGAAGATGATTAGCGGTTGGAGCGCTAGCATCTAACTAAGGGATGCGGGATAACATAATGCCTTAATCAACAGTTCCAAAACATTTGAGACTCCATGCACCTCATCAAATGCATATATATATATATATATATCACATACCGGGACAGGGAACAAGGCTTAACATGAATTTTAAAACCTTTATCTCGATTGTGTAGCTCAATAGTCATAACATACAAGGTACCCATGAGTTGTATAGGTCTAGCTCTCCCCTAGTTGGTAGGGCTCCAGTGCGTGTAGCCGCATGAACCACAGGGTAAACATCAAACTATGAGGGACTCAAACCTCCAAATCATATAATAATAATAATAGGTGGACTCGAACTGCCCGATTATATAGACCCCTGCGTGGTAACGATATTTTCCAATGTTTGTCTCTTTGACCTCCATTCTCACGACTTAGCTATATAACCTCTTTAAGGCCCAATTAAAACAATTATCATAGAATCCCATTCATTGAACCATAATACACATTTATGCATACGTTGTTGGTGTAGTCATCCCAACTACACTTGTAAGTTAACATCAACATGGAGAAACAATTTCATTACTTAGGGAATTCACAACTCCTCTTGTTTCAATTATACAATAGCTTTTGAAAACACCAACACATGAGGTTTAATTCAATATCTTAATGCAAAAGTTTTAGAAGAGTTAAATTTCCATATTTCTCATAACCAAAAGAACTTTACAAAATGGGGTTGGGATCACAATGACACGACAAAATTTGAGGCCTTGTCGTAATGGGCATCCTAAGTTCGACCGTGATCAAAGACCATCGTCGTTACACAACCTAACCTCAGCTGCTTATCTTAAGATGGCTAATTTCAAACATATAACAAGATAGCGTGACTATCCAAATTACAGTCTCTGGAATAGGTCTATACTGAGACTAACCCAACTGAGTTCGACTATCCTATATCAATCGTCCAACCCAACAAAGCCAACCAATACCAAATCAAAGTCCATACACAAGGTCATAACCAAATGGGTTCCAAGACATAATATAATTAATATCAAAATGAAATAAGATGGAACAATGAGAAAGTATGTCTAATGATGTCATCCCCAATACCAGTACCAAATATAAGGCAGACACTAATACCGATCCCGCCCATACAAACCCATAACAGTACCAAAAAGCCTCTAACCAAATAAGTAAGAAAATTTGGTTAGGATATGCCCACAACCAAAGCCAAAACCAAAGTCCATAAATAATCTAAAGTATGAAATAACATCCATGAAATGGAGCATTATGATTAGATGGAAGATCACCACTTCAAGGGACTCCTATGTACCCATAGATCATATTATCCAATTAAATTGAAAGGGGAGATTCCCATGTACCCACAAGTAGGTTTATTAAGCCAAACCATTACTTTAAACCATCCCAAAACTATTTAAGCCATTTAGGGTTCCATTACAAAGTTTAAACCATACTAAAGTTCCATTAAAAACTAATATTATATTGAAAGCATTGTTATAGGCAATTTATCAAACACATTGGAGTATAGTATTTCCAAAACCAATTCCAATTATCAATAACAATTCACAAGAAATGTAATTATCAGAAACCACCATTAAAGCATATAAAACATAATTAAAGCATAAAGAACCCATAACCAAACATTTATACATAAAACACCCAATCATATTTGAAAACCCAAACCATACAACATTAAAACATGCAATTATTGTATAAAACTATGACTTTAGTTGGAACTAATAATGAGGGAAGAGAACATTCCTTAAACTAAGATGATGAAAAGAAATCACCACAACAAGCCCTAAATCAATCCCTGAGATGAAACCCTAGCTTCCTTTGCCGAAGAACTATAGAGAGAATATAAGAGTGTTTTCTAAGTATTTAAGAATCAAATAATAGGGCAAATAATCTCTCAATAGGAATATAAGTCATGGTACCTTATTAGGATAAGTGGGTAAAGGTCCAGATTAACCTCACTAAAACTAAATTAAATTCCTGTCACACGGTATGACAGACAGTTATGAATCATACCTAACCTATATGAGTGGTACCCACCTCTCATACCCTAGGCCTTCCGCCCTTGGACCTAACACTGTCCATGGTACAACAGACCCAAACCCAAGTCATATTCAAGTTTATGACTTTTACCCTTAAATCATACCCCTGGAAGAATAAAATCCCAAGAGGATTGAACATGGTCCCTCATACGAGTCCATGGTATGATTCATACCCTAACTTACAACTCATGGTAAGCCGCTCATACTTAGATCCAACCTAAGTCACTAAGTCTAAGGTTATGTAAATAAAATAAATGACACATATACACCAATATGACTCGTACCCTATAGTCGTACCTATTCCAGTAACAAAAATTCATCCCACCAACCAACACTACTCAGCATATGGCTAGACCATACCAGCTATACCCCAGTGTATGACTTGTTCCCCACAGTCGCACTATCAAATATATTCCCAATCTTTAACAAAGTTTGAAAACAAAGAGGCAAAGATATTAATCTTTCCTTTAAAAAACTCAGAAAATAAAGATTTGTTAAAGACACAAACCTTCCACACGAATCCCAAGAGCAGAAAATAGATGCAGAAACTTAGGCTTCGTGTCCTTTTCTTCTTTCTATGTAGCTTCTCCACTTTATGGTTCTACCAAAGAACCTTCACTGAAGCCACATCATTGGTCCATAAACGATGAATGTGCCTATCTAATATCTCAATCTGGACCTCATCATAAGATAGAGAGTCTGAGATACCCAACCCCCCTAAAGAAATAATCAAAGAAGGATAACTAATGCAATTTATCAACATGGAAATATCAAAGTCTTGATGAACCAATCTCAAATTAGAAGGAAACTCCAGTTCATAAGCAATATTCCAAATTCTCCTCAGAACTACATAAGGTCCAATGCACATGAGACTGAGCTTCCCCTTCTTACCAAACCACATTACTCTCTAACTGGGAGTTAAATTATAAATACCTTATCCCTAATATCAAACTCCAAGTCTCTATGCCTCACATCCATATAGGACTTTTTGTGACTTTGGGCAAACTTAACCCTATCCCGAATAACCTTTACCTTCTCTATAACCTAATAGATAAAATTTGGATGAAGCCTATCAGCTTCAGCAAGCTTAAACCACCCAATAAGAGATCCACACCTCCTATCATACATTGCCTCGAGAGGGGCTATACAAATTCTTGAATGATAGTTATTATTGTAATCAAACTCTACCAAATGTAGATGCTCAACCCAATCACAACCATAATCAATCATGCACGCCCGAAGCATATCCTCCAATATTTGAATAGTCTTTTTTGCTTTCCCACCTGTCTGCAAATGAAGTATGGGACTTAGACTAACCTTCGTACCCAACCCTTTCTGCCAAGACCGCTAGAAATGAGAAAAAAATTGTGTACCATAATCGGTGATAATCAAAATAGGTACCCTATGCAGCTTCACAATCTCTTAAAGATACAACTTTGCATAGTCTTCCACCGAAGAGGTAGTACTCTCAAGCATAAAGTGAGCAGACTTCGTCATCCTATCCATGATGCCCTAAACTGAATCTAATTGGTTCAGCAATTAAGGAAGACCAGTAACCAAATCCATATTGATTACCTCCTATTTCTATTTGGGATAATCAATTTCTTGATATAACCCACCAGGCCTCATGAGCTCAACCTTAACCTGTTGGTACACCATGCACTTGGTTATGAAATCAACCATATCCCTTTTCATACCCTTTCACCAATAGATCTCCTGGATATCATGATACATCTTACTAAAATTAGGATGTAAAATGTAGCACGATTCATGTTCCTCAGCAAAGATTCTTTTCCATAGCCTATCAACGTAAAGAACACACAACCTCCCTCAGTACCATAAAGTACTATCACCACTAATCTCGAATACCATTCCCTTTTTCCCACCAACATCACTCTTTATTTTTATCAAGATAAGATCTAGCACTTGTTTCTTCTTAACCTCTAGACCAAAAGATGACCGAACCACTTCCTGTAATATCACACCACTATCCTTGGAGTCAAAGAGATAAATTCCAAGATTATCCAAGCAGTGAATATCTTTTACCAATTCCTTCTTTCCTTTCTCCACATGAGAAAAACTCTTCATGGATAACCTGCTAAGAGCATCATTAACCATATTACCTTTATCTGGGTGATTGTGAAGGCTCTTATCATAGTTCTTAACAAGCTCTAACCATCTCCTCTTCCTAAGATTAAGCTCCGTCTGAGTAAACACATACTGTAGACTCTTGTGATTAGAAAAGATAGCCATGTGTACACCATACAGATAATGCTGTAATATTTTCAAAGCAAAGACCACCGGAAGAAACTTTAAATCAAGAGTAGGATAGTTCCTCTCATGTACCTTGAACTACCTGGAAGCATAGGCAATCACCATTCCACATTGCATCAAGACATAACCAAGACCTACCCAAGATACATCGCAATAAAACATAAACCCCTCACTTTTTTTGGCAATGTCAAAATTGGTGCTAAAGTTAGCTTGTTTTTTAACTTCTCAAAACTCCTTTCGCAAGCATCCGACCAAGAAAACTTCACCTTTTTTTCAAGTCAACATAGTAAAAAGACCAGCTATTGTCGAAGAGTATTCCACAAACTATCTATAATACCCAACCAAACCCAAGAAACTCCAAATATTGATTAGAGTCATAGGTCTAGTCCACCTTTTAACCATAACCACGTTTTGAGGATCTACCATAATCCCTTAACTAGAAATAATATCACCAAGAAAAGTCACAACATTTAGGAAATATCACATTTAGAAAACTTGGCATACAACTGTTATTCCTTCATGGTATACAAAACCATACGGAGATGATTCGCATGATCAACTAACTCTTCGAATAAACTAGAATGTCATCAATAAACACAATAACAAGGAGATCCAAGAACTGCCTAAAAACCTTGTTCATCAAATCCATAAATGCTTCTAGAGCATTTTTCAAACCAACTGACATCACTAAGAATTCAAAGTACCCATATCGAGTACAAAAATCCATCTTAGAGATATCCTCCTCCCTGATCTTAAGTTGATGATGCCCATACAAAGATTTATCTTAGAAAAGAACTTGGCACTTAGCAGCTGATCAAACACGTCACCTATCCTTAGGTGTGGATATTTGTTCTTGACTGTTACCATATTTAACTGCCGACATTCAATGCACATCTGAAGGGAACCATCCTTTTTGTGCACGAACAACACAGGTTCACCCCACAGAGATACACTAGTATGAATAAACCCTTTATCCAAAAGATCTTTAAGTTGCTCCTTTAGTTCCCTTCACTCTGCCAGAGCTATTCTATAAGGAGGAATAAATATTGGATGAGTTTCCAAAAGCAAACCAATACAAATACTATTTCCCTATCTGGAGAAACACCAAGAAAATCATCCAAAAAGACCTTTGGATACTCATTAACCACCGAAACTGATTGTGAAGAAGGACTTTCCGAGTTAAAATCTTTAACTCAGACCAAGTGATAAAGAAACCCTTTAGATATTAACCTCTGATATTAAGATAAGAAATGAACCCCCCGAGGAGCTAGAGAACCACCCTCCCAATCTATAACTAATTCACCAGGGAACCTAAAGATAACCATATGGGTCTGACAATCCAAGGACGCATAATAAGAGTGTAACCAATCCTTCCCCATAATGACATCAAAGTCTACCATATCCAGTTCAACAAAGCTACCAAAGTCTGCCTACCACCAATAGATACCACACACCCTCTATAGAATCTTTCAGCAATAACCGAGTCACTTACTAGTAAAGATATAGAAAAAAGACATAAAACGCCTTCAGGATCAAAACTAATACATATAGCCACATATAGGGTCACATAAGAATGAGTGGACCCCAGATCAAGCAAACAGTACACATCACGAGAAAAAAGTTATAACATACCAATGATAACATCAGGTAATGCCTCCGATTCATACCAAGATGCAAGAGCATATAACCAATTGTGGCATATATCGATACCATAAGAAAGAGCAAACATTGAAGCCACATTACTAGGTGCATGAGTAGAAGATGAAACAACCAGACCTTTGATCTCTCCCGAAGCTCCCTTATTAAATAGATAATTTTTTAGCATATGGTCTGGCTGGCCACACTTGAAACACTTATCCCTTCCTTCGTCACTATAACCCTAATGAGGATGACCACAGAACCGACAGAGAGGTGATGATGAAACTGACTGTTCCCCACTCGCCAAAGATAAGGCACCTTTTACCTAAAAATTATCACCTCCTTGCTGATGCCTATCACCCAACTATCTCGAGTAAGGAGTGCTATCAGTAGAGAAGGAACCAAAACTACCCCACTTCTTTTTTGGCCATATACCTCTATTTCAACCACCTTTCAACCGAGCACCTCTCTAGTTAGTAAACTTATTCTGCTTACCCTACCTATCTTCGAACTCTGCCTATTTTCTCTTCTCTTCCTCTAAATGCTGGATATGGACAATCAACCTAGAATTGTCCAAATCCTTGATCAGCAAAGAAGTCTTGTTTTCCATGGTCAAATCCCAAGATAGCCCAGAAGTGAACATTCTCATCTTTGCTCTCATGTCAGCAACCAAATCAAAAGCATACCTTTATAATTGATTTAATATCAAGGCATATTCCTTGATAGAAATTCTCCCTTCCTTAAGTTTCATAAACTCCTTCATCTTAACTTCCCTCAGCTCTTAAGGAAAGAAACGATCCACAAAAGTACCAAAAAAGGAATCCCATAAGGATGACTCCTCTACATCACCTTTATCTTAATCCTACTCCTCTTACTATTAGTACGCACCATGTTTGAGCTAATAAGCTATAAAGTTTACACCTTCCACATTAGTAGCCTACATTACCCTAAATATCTTCTCCATTTCATCTAAGAATCATGAGGATCCTCATCTACCTTTACACTAGTAAAAGTATAAGGATTCAGCTTCACAATCTGGACAACCCTTGTGGCCTCAGTATATAATCCACCAGACATATCCTACTCAGCCTGAGCAGCAACCAACTGAGTAATAGTATAAATAGATTGACAAAATTCTACATTACTCACCTCACCTAAGGAGGAAGCAATCAGAAGATTCCAAGAACAACCAGGGACAGGACCCTAAGATCAAAGATAAACTCCAAACGTAGGACGTACCCTATCAATATTGTCCTAAGATGGGACTGAAGAGTTTCCTTGTGTTCCAGATCTACGAGGTATGATCTGAAAGACGAACAAACAAGGATTTAAACATATTCCAGGACTTAGACTCCAAGATTAAAAATAGAATACCAAGAATATGACATATACCTAAATGCCTTATAGCCTCTTTCTTATGAGTGTGGCGCTCTACACACCCCTAAATGAGACTCTACTAGACATGACTTTGTGGAATCCCAATTAACAATGAACCTAAATCTCTAATACCAACTTGACCAAACCCGACCAGGGGACTTGTCAGAATAGGCATTCCATGTTTGACCGGGTCTTGAGACCACCCCCACTATCCAACCCAACCCCCTACCCTGAGATGTCCGAATATTAAGCATATAACAAGATAGCATAGCTATCCAGATCACAGATTCTGGGATAGGTCTATATTAAGACCGATCGAACCAATTTTGACCAGCCCATAACAACCGTCCAAGCCAACCAAGCCAACCAATACCAAATCAAAGGCCATAAACCAGGCCGCAACTAATGGGTTCCAAGACATAATGTAATAACTCCCTAAATAAAATACGATGCAACAGTAAAAAATTATGTCTAATTATTTTAGCCTTAATACAAATACCAATACAAAGGCTGACACCAATACAGATCCCGCATGTACCAACTCATACCAGTACCATAAAGTCTTTAACCAAAAGAGTAAAAAAAATCTGATTGGGACATGCCCCCAACCAACATCCATAAACAATCCAAAGTATTAAATAACATCCATGAAAAGGAGCCTTTCGATCAGTTGGAAGCTCACCACTAATACAAAGCTAACCCCCGAGTATTTGAATTCTAAGTAGGAGAAGTAGAACAGTTGGTTCCTACATTACGTGATAATCCAGCCACCCAAAGATAGATTAGCAGGTGAACGCTAGCATGAACTCGTGATAAGAATAAAATAATACCATTTATAAAACCATGGAAAACAATCCATATGCACAAAAATCATACATACATATATATAACAATGTCGGGAAAGGAAACTTGGTTTAGCCTGCCATTTAAAACCTTTACCTAGGCTATGCAACTTTGTTATCCTAAACCACCCAAGGCTATATTGGTTTAACTCTCCCTGCTGAAAGGGCCCCAGTGCATGAAGCCATACGATCAGAGAAAAAAACCTAGGATGACTAGTACATCCCCCAAAATATAAAGTATGACATCATGCACATAGTCATTAGGACAAAACCATACATTGGTAAATATGAGTTTTAAATTTTGATCCCCCTAGGACCTCCACCTTCCATGGCTTTTCTACATAATCCCCCTTAAATCCTAATTAAAACCATTACCAAACAACCAAACCATTGACCATTTATTAACTAAGGCTATTAGGTAGTGGTATAGTCATACAGACTACAACTTACAAGTATTATCCCTAGTCAAACCTTTTAGTGGTCAAGGGATTCCCATGTATCCATAGATCATATTATCCAATTAACTGAGGGGATTCCCATGTACCCTACAAGTAGGTTTATTATGCCAAACTATTTCTGTAAACTATTCCAAAACTATTTAAGCCATTTAGGGTTCCATTACAAAGTTTAAATCATGTATAAGTTTCATTGAAATACCAATATTATGGTGAAAGCATTGTTATAGACATTTTTCAAACACATTGGGGGCATAGTATTTCCAAAACTACCAATTATCAATAACCATTCCCATGCTATCCAACTATCCAAAACAACCATTAAAGCACATAAAAACATAACTAAAGCATAGGAGAACCCACAACAAAGCATTTATAAATAAATCCCCTAAATCATATTTGAAAACCCAAACCATACAACATTCAAACCATGAAAACATTGTATAAAATCATGCCTTTAGATTAAACTAATAATGAGGGAAGAAAATATGCTTTAAACAAAGACGGTGATAGAAATAAATAAGCAAGATAAGCCCCAAATCAATCCCTAAGATGAAACCCTAGCTTTATTTGCCTAAGAAATCTAGAAAGGATTTAGAGTGTTTTTTAAGTGTTTAAGAATGGAATAATTGGGAAAATAACCCCCAATAGGAATATAAGTCATGGGAAATTATTAGATTAAGTTGTTAAATATCCATATTAAACTCACTTAAACTGCATTAATTTTCCATAATAGGGTACGACTAACCCTTACGGGTCATACCCAACCTGCCTCTCGTACCCTAGGCCTTCTCCTTGTACCCAACACTGTCCAAGGTAAACACACCTAAACCCAATTCGTATTCAAGTGTACAATTGGTATTCATAAATCATACCTTTAGCTGAATAGAATCCCAAGAAAATTGAACATTATCCCTCATAGGAGTCCATGGTATGACACAAACACTGACTTACGACTCATAGTGATCCACTAATACTCAGATACAACCTAAGTCACTATGTATAAGGTTAAGAAAATGAAACAAATGACATATATCCACCAATATGACTCATACCCCATAGTCGTACCTATTTCAGTAACCAAAATCCATCCCACTAGCCAATACTAGTCAGCATACAGCTAAACCACACCAACCATACCCCAGTGTATGACTCGTACCCCTTATTCATATCATAACTAGATCCATAAATCTAAGAAATTTTCTATCGGTCAAAACCCATGGTGTTATACATAACTAATTCAAAAGTCATTAGATTGGGAAATCACAATCCCTCTATTTATTAACTAGAACCATGCACCTACAAATGCAAAACCATAGTTAATACATGAATAATGAACAATAAAACCTTGGGAAAATAATTAATTTACCATTCAACTCAAAATCCTCAATCATGTTAAAACCCTTACTTTTAATCACATAAATAACCATGTACTTTCATACAATAGAGATACTAATTTTAAGGGTAGAGTCACATGCCTAAAATATCAAGTTTCACAAAAAAAATTTAACTCTAGAGCCCTTGGATGATCTACCTCTTACAAACCCTAAGTATGGAGGCTTGAGAGGATAAAAGAATCTTTTAAAGTGTTGAGTATGTTATGAAAGAGGAATAACCCCTAAAAATCCCATAAATATGTAAGGTCTTAATTAGATAAGAGGGGAATTGTCAAAAGTAACCTTTGATTTTAAGATAAAATTGAGTTGTCCTAAGCTATGGGCGACCATACAACTCGTATGGCCTCCTTATGACTCATTACAAGTAGTCATGGCCAAGGTAGAACTACCAAGGAACCATACATTATTAACCCTATGACTCATTGACATGACATATAATAGGACCCTATGACTCATAGGTTCAGTCGTATTCATCACAAAACCCAAATTGGGGCATATACTTGACACCTTGCGATTTACACCTAACTCATAAAAAATCCTTATGGCTCTTTGTGAACCACATGTACTCATATTAGAATCTAGCCACAAACTTACTATTTGGTTATGACTTATCTCAATGACCCATCAAGACACATTATGACTCATAGTCCAATTTATAGTCAAGGTGGTGAGTCCAATTCAGTAGTGGACGAACACTTGGATTGTCTTCCCCCTTGATTGTCAACTTAGTAGGCTTATCGTGGTTTATTGAACCAACCTAGTACATTGCATGCATAATTTAATATGTTATGTACCATTAACTATCTTGTAGACTCATTGTTACATTTCATCCTTTACCTTTTGAGTCTCAAGACATCACATTACTAAACCTTATCCTAGATCCCAGTTAACTATTACCTTTTAAGTCTCAAGTTAATATATGATAGATAACCTTCTTACATAGATGATACTAACAAGCCTAGATCAATAATTAATCTTTCAATTACTATTGTAATTATCTTTTCCTATTAAATAATCCTATCGTAGAGTAATTAGTGATATTCTAGTCGGGATCTTACCATTTGCAACTTCTAAGACATTTATTTTACTGAATATAATACAATACATATAAGAATACAGGTTCAGAATAACTTAACACTTCCCCTACTTCATTAATATATGTAATACCCCATACTTCCACCTAGCTTAAAATCATCCCAAAAATAATAAAGACTTATTTTCAAAGATGAATTCACTTTTATAAATGTGTAATTTTCAAGATTTTAACTTTTTGTTTGGTAAGAAATTTAATAAGCTTACCATCGATACCAAATTTGACTAAATCTGACACCTGAGTGAAGAGTTAGGGTCATTTTAGTAAGACAATGTGCCACCTGATCCATCAATGCATCGCGGAGCATGCCAAAATGTCAACCATCAAAATCCAGTGACCTTCTATGATTATGAAGCATCGCGCCAAGGCTCAATTTCAAAGTTGTCAATTTCCAGTGTACCAATGCAATTCCACAGCGTTGTGGTACACTTCCAGTTCACAAAAATATAGAAATTCAATTCCACCGTGTCACGCCATTAGCCCAGTTCTCAGTTGGCTATTTCTAGTGACATGGCGCAATAGCACCGTGTCGCACCAGCCAGCCAAATAGAGAAATTTTGACGAAAAATAAATATTTTGTCTAATGATAAATTGATCATTTCCCAGGGTTTTAACACGTCTAGGTATGGGATTTAATCCCTAAAAATGTTTTAAATATTTATTTACTCACTTTTTCCCCAAATTAAGAACATTCTTGCCTAAGAAACAAAATCCTATCTTTCAAGAAATCAAAGCCAATTCCAAGAATCTCTCTAAGAACTTCAAGAAACTTACAATAAAGGTATGTCAAGTGTTGATTAATGGGTCCCTTTCACCCATGAACCTTAAAAATCTCTTTTTAAAAACCAAGGATTTTGTATTTATGAATGTTCATGGTTTAGTTGAATTGAAATTCATTTTTATGTTGTTGTTGAATTTCGATTCATGTTTTAAAATCCATTTTCTAGTGATTTATCGTAGTATGTGATGTTTTGGATAATATTCATGATAAACCCTTCGAATTGATAATTTATTTATGTAACCATAATAATTAGATGCATTGATGATGGTGTAACCAAAGAATACTTCCCATCTGTTTGACTAAATGCCTAGGTGAAGGAAAAAGTTCCATTATAGTATGTTAATATGAAATCCTTATTTATGTACAAGTTAATGCATGTCAGGTGTTTGATGAAATATCTTAGTCAATGGATTATGGATACATATATATACATATATCCATTGCTGTGCTTTCAAACTTATGCCATGATTTACTATTATACTATCGAGTCCAGGGGGTAATTATACTTGATAATTTAGTTGTATGCCTAACGACAATGTCAGTTTTATGATAACCTCAGTCACGCCATGATCCGTAGAATTCAGTCTGTTGCATAACTCAGGAAAACTCAATAATATCATAAACTTAGTCAGTTAACAAAATTCAGTAATATTTCATTATTCCATGGAACTCAGTGAACTCAGTCCAGTTTGACTCAATATAATCAGTTTAGTGTCTATTCAGTTGGGAGTAGAATTTAGCTCTAAGCGAATCCAAAGATGAGGACACACACTGACAGTAGAGGGTGTGACCCCTTAGAAGCAATCCTTACATTCCAGAACTATGTAGCCAACATGGGTTGAGACATTAACACTGATAGTTAAGGATTGATGAGGTGGATTAAAACTACCAGATGAGGGTTCCACCTTTCTCCTTTGAGGACACTGCCAGATGAGGGTCACTCACAGCTTGTCTTTACTAGTGGCACAGTACAGGTTGGACCCCAACTCAGCTATAATTTCTTATTAGGGGCATGTCAGTTAGATGACTACTTCCCACAGTCTCAGTCTCAGACTCAGTCATAGAACTCAGATAGTTCTATAGATTTTAGGACTATTAGATACAGTTACTCAGCTCAGTACGGAACTCAATTAGTTCCAATAGAATCAAGACTGTCAGCAATAGTTACCCAGTATTAGTTATATCAGTTATTCATATATTTACTATTCAAAATCCCAATGTTTCAATTGCAGTTATGTTCTCATGCATGTATCCTCACGTAGTTATGTTTATGTTCATGTTATCAGTCAGTTATAGTTCATGCATATGAATCCTATACATTCAGCCTACCTCACTTGTATACCAGTACATTCTCATGTACTGACGCATACTTTTCTTTTGTGCTATGCTATTTTATACTATAGGTTTGGACGCTCAGGTTCCTAATCGCACTTAGCAGCTCATGTTTTAGTCAACATCAGTTGATTAGTAGTGAGTCCTCATCATTCGAGGATGCTTTATCATTTTAGTATTTTAGTACTTAATTTATTTCAGCAGTTAGAGTTAGTTGGGGACATGCCCCATCAACTTCTTATTTAGATAGTTAGAGGCTTATTAAGACTATAGTATGTTCAGCCAATTACTTCAATGTTGGTATTGTTATACCACATTTATAGTTATGTTACAGTTTTGAATCTTATGGCCTTTCAGCCTTTTTTCCATATTTATATAGTATACTATGCAGTGCTCAGTTACAGATATCAGTCATGGGTTAGCTTGTGGTCCTTCGGGGTCATGAGCACCGTGTGGCATTCCGGGTACTAGATTCAGGGCATTATAATTTGGTATCAAAGCTTGTGGTTGATTTTTTTCCACCAAAATCTATCTTGGGTTTTATAGTTGGAAAATAAAAAAAAGTGTTTCTTTTGTTTTTTTTTGGCCAAGAAGTCGAGCTTGCTGTTGTTATATTCTTGGCCAAAATTTGTGGAGTCTAGGTCTAGGGTTTCTTTTGTTATTATTGTTGTTTGTTTTGTTAGTTTCCTGACTCACTAACACTAAAGGTATCTAGATCTATATTTGGGCTTAAACTAGTTAAAGTTGTGTTGTGAACAAAGACTTAGGCCATAATTTGGTGGTTTGTTGTGGCGGGTTGGGTCTATAATGTGTGGATCTTGTTGTTGTTCTTGAAGGTTGTTATGAGTTCTATTTGTTCATCACCTTTCATCCTTTTTTAAAACAAGAAAAGTGAACTTTAGATCTAAAAATGGTAAGTATAAAGTTGTAAGACTTTTTGGTGAGAGTACTTGAACCCATCACTTCATATACTTTTCCAACGACTTTCCCTATTTCAAGGGACTTGTTTTGTGGGAATTGTACAAGTCAAAGTCACACCTTTGTGAAGATTGAAATTGAAAAAGGTTCTAAGACTTACACTTTCCCTCTAAAACCAATTTCATCCATTCCAAATTGATAAGTGACCAAATCATCAAATTGATAATTGAAATTTGTTGAACCCGCGGCCAATTGGAGAGTGACACATCATAAAATTAATGTTCACACAATGATTTAAAGCTTAAAATTTTGATCTTCTAGTTTCATTTTGTTTTCTGTTTAGTCTCGTTTGTTGATTTCATTACTAGCTTGTAAGTTAGTATTGAAACCGTCCTTCGTGTTAATTTTCCTTTGTGTGCTTTATTCTTTTGAGTCATTGTAAAAAATTGGTTCACCTCTTAACATCTCAAGCATGGGATACAATCAAGCTTGCAAACATTTTTGAAATCAAGTGTGAGATCACAAAGTGTGTGAGTGTGAAGTGAGGTTGTTTTGAACTAACGTGTATTTTGTGTTGTAGGTTTTGTATTGTATTTTTGTGTGTGATGTTGTAGACTAATTCAGTTTCTTGATTGAACTGTAACTTGAAGGTTTATTTTTGGTACAACCACAATGGAACCTGAGGATTCAAATCCTCAAATAATGGACAATAATGCCATCAATCTCATTTTGGCTTGCCATGAAACTATGTCCCGAGATGTGGCTAGGTTGAATGTGGGTCTTGAGAAATTAGATACGGATGTGGAATCAATGAATGGGAGATTATCAAATTTGGAAATAAAAAGGAGTCGACCTTCTATCCCTCAAAATATTTCCCCAACAAATACTCCCGATTCCTTGCACCAAATGCTACATCTACCAATTGCCACAAATCAAACCAATCTTTACCCCCGAAGTTGAGAACAAGATAGATCAATCCATCCTCTACTACACCAAGTCCAACAAGAAGGGCTTGGAACCCAAATACCACCACCAAACCCGAACCCTCTTATCCAAACTCCACTTGAATAAAGACCTTACTATCCAAATCCAATCCCGCCGCTAAAAACTCCACTTAACCCAAATAGACCCATCCATATTGAGGGTTATGGTATGGGAGGAAAATATGATGGTTATGGGTTGTCTAATGATGTTTACTTTATGGAATAAAGAATGGGGAGTTAGGCCGAGAGGTGAGAGCTGGCCACCAAAACCAAGATGTAGGTCTCAATTCCATCAAAGTGAGCCTTCACATTTTCAAAGGTGAGAGTGATCCTAAAGCCTACCTTGCATAGGAGTCGTCTTGTGACAAGATCTTCCAAATTAATGATCTCACAAAAGAAAAGAAAAGCTGCTATGATATAGCTCACCTAGAAGGGTATGCTAATACATGGTGGGAGCATGTTAAATGATTTGGGAATGAGATGATTGGGGGAGAACTTCCTCCTTTGTTTCGGTTAAAGAACCTTATGTGGCAAAGGTACTAGCCTAAGACTTATAGGCATGAGCTCCTTGCCAAATTGTACAATTTTAGAGAAGGGAGAAAGAGTGCCATGGCTTACTATGATGAATTTCAACAATTGATGTTGAAACTTGACCACCGAGGCGAGCAAGTAAGTCATGAAATAATGCGTTTTAAGGTTGGGTTAAAAAAGGACATCTCCACTCGCATGATGCTTCACAAATTTTATACCATAGATGGCATCTTCCACGTGGCTTTATAGGTTTAGAGGGAGCTCAAAGAGAACTCATTCATGGATGCCCAACCCGAGGCCACCAAGGATATCCAAAAACATCCTCTAAGGTATGAAGGTAAATTGAATTCTACTTCCAATCCCAAGGGGTTTCAATGCTTCAAGTGTTAAGGGTAGAGGCACAAGGCTACTAAGTGCCCAAACCAGAGGAATATAATCCTAAGGTAGGGAAGATTGTACTATCTTGGAGAAGAGGTGGGCTTTGAATCGATTAAGAATGATGGCAAATCATAATATGGAGAGCAAGAAGAAGTCGAAATGCAAAATGAAGAGTATAGAGAAGATGTGTGGCCACAAAAAAGAGATTGTGAAGTGCCTCTGTAAAAGAGGTGAGACCGTGAATTTATTGTCAAATATCTCTCAATATGGAGAGGATGATACAAATATGATCATGATCATGACACTTTTCGAGTATTTTTGAAGACTAGTCACTAAAGGGCCCTTTTGTCATTTAGTATATTATTGTAATGTAGTATAAATAGAACATGGTAGGTTTATTTCTTTAGTTTCTTAATGAAATTGAGAGAAAACTCATCTTAGAGAGGGAGAGTCCGAAACTGTATCTAGGGCCATATATAAGTGTGGAATTACTTGTGTGTTACATTGCTAGATACATTGGTGCTTAGGTGGTGGATGCCTCTCTTGTGTCAATTGTAAGAGATAGGTGATTGTAGTGTGTAGTGTTAAGGGTCCAAGAGTTCCATATGTTCTTGGATTCTTAATATTATACCTCCATTTGTCTATCTTTCTATCTTTATTTTGTTTTAACCATTGGTAGTGTTCTTGTTGTGTAACCTTGTAATCGTTCTATTGCTGAAATCTTATTGTGTTGTTCATCTTCTTCTTGTTGTTAAATGAGTTTGGGTTTGCTGTTTTGGTGTCAAATACACCATTATATCTTGTATTCATAGTGAATCTGAGAGTGGTCACCAAAGGGGTCCTCAGTTCTCCAAACTTGTGGACTGTTTTGGTGTATGTTTTGTGCCTTTTCCTATCATTCTTGTATCACAGGATGAACCGTATACCGTGACTCATAGGCCTCGGCCAAAATACTACCTCGCAAGCCATCAACACCGAGAACACATTATCTCTCTTGGAACCTAAAGATACCATCACTGCCAATCTAAAAAACCATCACCTTTTTATTCCCTACATCATTCTTGATTTGTATCAAAACAGGATCCAACACCTGCATCTCTTTCACCTCAGCTCCAAGACTAGTTTTCCACCTCTTGTATGATCAAACCACTATTCTCGGAATCCAAGAGATGAACTCATAGATGTGCCACATGGTCGATATACTTTACCAAATCATACTTCTCGTCGTCCATATGAGATAATCTACCCATGGACAACCCTCTAAGAGAATCAGCAACTATGTTAGCTTTTTCTGGGTGGTAATAAAGACTCATGTCATAGTCTTTAAGCAACTCAAGCCATCTGTTTTGCCTGTGATTCAGATCTTTCTTAGTGAACATGTACTACAGGCTCCTATGATAAAAAAAGATATCAACATGATCCCCATAAAAATAATGTTGCTAGATCTTTAATGTAAATACCACAACTAACAACTCTAAGTCATGAGACGGATAATTCTTCTCATGAACAACCAAGTCCCACCCGGGGCGCATCACAATAGACCACAAAACCATCAGTATCCTTGGGGAGGGTCAAACTAGATCTAAAACAAACTTATACTTTAACTTCTTAAAAATTCTCTCACAAGCATACGACCACAAAAACTTAATAATAATCAGCTAAACCCAAGAATCTCCAAATATAAGTTAAAATTGACGGTGTAGGCCACTTCCTAACCACCACAACCTTTTGTGTATCTACCATGATCCCCTCACTAGAAACAACATTACCTAGATAAGTCAAAGCATTAAACCAAAACTCACATATAGAGAAATAGGCATACAAACACTGATACTTTAGGGTCTGTAATACAAGGCGGAGTTGATCAACATTATCCGCCTTAATCTTGGAGGACACAAAAATATTGTCAATAAGGAAATCATGAACAAATCTAAGAACTATCAAAAGACCCAATCTGTAAGATCCATAAATTTTACTGGAGTGTTGGTCAAGCCGAAAGGCATCACCAAAATATCAAAATGACCATTCCGGGTTCAAAAAGCAGTCTTCGGGATATAAATCTCCCTAATTTTCAACTGATGCTACCCAGACCGATGATCAATCTTGGAGAAGAATTTAGCACCCTGAAGGTGGTCAAACAAATCAGTAATTATTCTTTACTGTTACCATAGTCAATATCTAGTAATCAATACATATTCGAAGGGAACCATCCTTTTTATGCATGAACAACATAGGTTTACCCTGCGGGGACATACTAGGATTGATAAAACCCTTGTCTAGAAGACCCTTTAACTTATCCTTGAGCTCCTTTAACTCAGCTGGAGCAATTTTATACAAAGGGATAGAGATAGGATGAGTTTTTGAAACAAGATGAATACCAAAATCAATTTTCCTATTAGGAGGATCACTAGGAAGATCATTAGGGAAGACTTCAGGAAATTTATTTACCACGGGGATGGAATACAAGAAAGGACTCTCTGAGGTAAAATCTTCAAATTGGAGAAAATGATAGAGACACCCCTTGAAAATTAATTGTTATGCTTTAAGATATGATATGAACCTTCCTTTAGTCACTAACTAACTTCCCATTCAATGATTGGTTCATTAGGGAAATTTAAGATGACCTTACTAGTAAAACAATCTATAGAAGCATAATACGAATGCAACCAATCCATCACCAATATGATATCAAAATCAACCATGTCTAACTTTGTATGATCTACTAGAGTTTCTCTATCACTAGTAGACACTACACAAGCCCTATAGACTCTTTTAGAAAACATAGAGTCACCTACCAGGGTAGAAATAGAAAAGGGTTTTGAAATGCACTCAAGACCAAATCCAAAATGTACAGCCACAAATGGGGCCACATAAAAGAGGATGGACCCCAGATCAAGTAAACAGTACACATCACAAGAAAAAAGTGTCAACATACCAATAATGAAATTAGGGGATGCCTCGAACTGTTGATGGTTAGTCAGGGCATAAAGACAATTTTGACCAGTGCCAAAGCCAGAATAAGAAGGATCACCCTTTGGTGCATGAGCTAATGTAGAAGCAACAAGAATCTTATTTTCCTAAGAAGAAATCTTAGAAGGACAATCTCTCTGCATATGAACAATCTGACAACATATAAAGCACTTATTCCTCCCTTCTTCAAAACACAATGATGCACCTAACCACAGAATCGACAAGGAGGATATGGTGGAGCTAACTAAGCCCCACTAGCCTTAGACTGAGTACCATATGACCTAGGACAATAATTTTCCTAAAATAATGATCACCTGATGACTTCAGATAAGGAGTGAAAGTCGTAAAGAAGGAACTAGAGTTACCCTACCTCTTTTTGGACCATTTTTCTCCATCTCTACAACTTTGCTTCAGACCTCTACCGTAATTTGAGTTGCAAAACTTCTGACCCTGCCTCTCCCCAATTTCAACCTACTTCTTTTCTCTTCTTTGACTTTCTACATATAAACCTCAAATCGAGAAATATATATATATCTTTGTTTAACAAGGCATCCTTACTCTCTATAGTTAAGTCTCAGGACAACCTAAAAGAGAACTTACTCTTCCTAGACCTTATGCTAGTCACAATCTCTAGAGCATAGTAAGATAACTGGTGGAATTTCAAAGCATACTCCTTAACTGTCATCGTGCCTTGCCTCAGATTTATGAATTCCTCTACCTCTTCCTCCCTCAACTCCTGAGGAAATATATAATCAGATAAAGCACTAGTAAAGTCATCCCACAAAGCGGACTCAGCTTATCTCCCCCAAGCTGCTCCCGTTCTTCATACCATAGGTAAGCTACATCCTTTAACAGATAAACTAAAAATTGTTCACCCTCAAACTCAAAAGCATGCATCACAAAAAAGATGATTTCCATCTCGTCAAAGAAATATTGAGGATCTTTGTCAACCTTAGAACCAATGAAAAAGAAAGGATTAAATATCATGAATTGGACAACTCTAGTGGCCTAGAAGGATAGAGCAACATAAGCAACCCGCTTAGTCTGAGAGGCCACCAATAGGGTAAGAAAATAAATAGACTAGAGAAACTCAACATTAGCACGCCGGCTTGGGTGCCTAAAGAGTAGCTGGAGGAAGCGGTAGAGTTCTATCAGGGCAATCAGAAGCAGTGACCTAAGACCTGGTCTGAACTCCAGAGTAGGATGAGCTCCATCCATATTGTACTTAGATGGGACAAAATATTTTCCACAATTATCATATCTTCTTGGAGACATGATCTGAAAGGAAAACAAATAGGGATTAGAGAGATTAAAGACCTTAGAATCTACAGCTCAAAAATAAAATAATAAGAAGGAAAACATTCCTAAATGTCTCGTAGCCTCTCCCTTATAAGTATGGCATGATACACACCTAAAAACAAGACTCTACATGGCACAACTTTGTTGGACACCCAATGACACTAAACCTAGGCTTTGATACCATCTTTTTCACAGCTCAAACAAGGGCCTGACCATGACGAGTATCTCAAATCCCATATGGACCAGAGACCACCCCTTGCACCTAACCAAGCAAACACAACTTTATTAATGTTGGATGAATTTTGAATATATAACAAGATAGATTCAAGAATAATTAATACTTGTATGATGAACAACCAACTACCGAACAAAACAACCAGCCAACACTACCCAAGTCTATAGTAATCCAACAAAGCATTCTATATAGGAACCAAATTTGTATATCAATAAAGTGTCAAGACATGCCCCTGATTATAGCAAAACATAAATCTAAATAGTGTAAAACATAAGAAACCAAAAAATGAATTGGCATATCCGATGTATAGAAGTTTGCCACTTCAATGACAACTCACAAGCTGATCCTGAATCCTAATAACTGAGCAGGAGAAGTAGAAGTAAGGAAAGTTCTTACACTACATGGGGTTACAACATTTAAAAACGATTTGGGGTTGGGGTGCTACCATGTAACTCGAGGATACAGGACAACATAATGAAAAGATCTATAGTTTAAAATTTTTCAAAATTTAATGCACATCGTCCAATACATATAAATATATATATATATAAATATATATATATATATATCACATGCCAGAATAGGGAACGAAGCTTAACATGCATTTTAAAACCTTTGTTTGGATTGTGTAGCTCAACCGTCATAACATACAAGGCACCTATAGGTTATTTAGGCCCATCTCTCCTCCAACTAGTAGGGCCCACTGTGTACGGCTGCACAAACTAGAGGGTAAACATATGCACTGAGGGGGACTTTAATCTCCCTACATATCAAGGTTACACGAGAACCAAATTATGTTATGAGATAAGGGTGACTCAAACCGCCCAATCATCTAATAATAGGGGGACTCAAAGCATCTGGTAATATAGACCCTCGCATCGGCAACATTGGTTTCTAGTGTTGGTCTCTCGGGCCTCCACTTTCATGACTCAGCCACACAACCCTCTTTAAATCCCAATTGAAGCAATTATCATAGAATCACATTCATTGAACCACAATACACATTTAGGAATACATTTTTTGTATTGTCATGCCAACTACACATGAAAAGTAACATCAACATGCCGAAACAATTTCATTACTTAGAGAATGCACAACACCTCTTGGTCCAATTATGCAATAGCTTTTGGAAACACCAACCCACATGGTTCAATTAAACATCATAATAAAATAGTTTCAAAATAGTTAAATTCCCATATTTCTAATAAATAAAAACAACTTCACAATATGGGGTTGGGATCATAACCAATTAAAAAGTCAAAAGTTTGAGAAATCGCAATCCCTTAGTATATTCACCATAACCATGTACTCACAAATTCAAAACCTTAGTTAAGACATAAGTAATGGAAAATAAGACCATGGGAAAACTATTGATTGACCATTTATGTCAAACCCTAAAATCATGTCAAAACCCTTACTTTTAGTCACGTAAGTAACTATGTACTTTCATGCAATAGAGATATGAAGTTTAAGGGTAGATTCACATGCCTAAATTATCAAGTTTCACAGAGAGAATTTGACTCTAGAGCCCTTGGATGATCTACCTCTTGGAAACGAGAAGTATAGAGGCTTGAGAGGATGAGAAAATATTTTAAAGTGTTGAGTATGTTATGAATGAGTAATAACCCCTCAAAAGTTCCTTATGAACATGGGTTCATAATTAGATAATAGGGAATTGTCTAAAGTGCTCTTTAATTGGAAGCTAATATTTAGTCATTAGTGACAATGGGTCACCATACGACTCATATAGCCTCCTTACGACTCATCACAAAGAGTCCCAGCCAAGGTAGAACCACCAAGGAACCATATAATTTGGACCCTACGACTTAATGACTTGATTCATAATAGAACCCTATGATTTGTAGGGTCCAACCGTAGTCAACACATAACAAAAAATTGGGGTATACACTGGACACCCTATGATTTATACCTAACGATTCATAACAAATCCTTATCTCTCGTAGTGACCCACTCATACTTAGAGTAGAATCTTTTCACAAAATTACTAATTTGGTTACATGTCCCAATGGCCAATCAAGATACCCTATGACTCATAGACCAAGTCTTAGTAAAGGAAGTGAGTCCAAAATTTTAGGAATTTTCAAAGACCAAAACTCGAGGCGTTATAATAATCTAATTAGAATCATATCAATTATTGATGCAACAATTATGAGTGTACCTAATCTATGTATGCCATCACCAGTATTAAAATCAATGAAGTATTAAGCATCATAGCGCATCTTTCTCTACCCCATATCAGAGTGATAGGTATATAAACATACATATATATTCATAACTATCATATTCTTTAAAGAGATAATTGCCTCCATGATATCTAGCTCATATCATAGCACGACCTTTGGCCTAATAATGTGTCTGGAATAATCATAATATCATAAACAATACCTTAAGCCCATCTACATATCTGAAAGTCATATAAATAGTCATGTATATATAAATCATCGCTTTATAATAGGCCATAGCATAACCACGAGGCTTAATATCTCTATAAGCTACAAAGAATATCTCTAATCACCTCATGTATAAGAGACATCTCACATCTAGGAGGCATAACACATAAATAAGCATAAGTCATAACAATGAGGTATATCAAACCTTTTGAGGCATTTTGTATCTATATGTCTTGTATCATGGCTATGAGGAATGTCATAATTCTAGGCTAATTATCATATCCAAGAGGAATATCATCTTTATAGGTCATATATTACATCTAAGGGGGATATCATCTCTATAGGCCAAATAACATATCTAAGGGGAGCAACATCTCTAAAGGCCCAACATTATATCTAAAAGAAAATCGCATCTCTATAGGCCCCACATAATGGCCATAAGCCATTGGTCACTATTCGAGGAAAATACATCTTTACCCATTAGTTCACCAAGCCAATCCTATAAATAAGGACCATTAGTCCAAACTAGGCCCAATATCTGTAACTAAGTCCATAATATCTAACACAAGTCTTGGCCTAAGCGAGTTAAACAAACCTACTTCTAATCCTCAATTTCCATATTTGGGCAATAGATGCCCCAAATAAGGATAAGGCATCTTGTTCAACCACTAGATGTCAAGCAAGCCATAACTCAACTTAAGGTAGGAACTTCGACTAGAAATATGGGCATTTAATTCCACTCTACACAAATTATGATTTCAAGACACTAGACTAGCCCAACTAAGGTTAATCATACTAGCCTATGATTCTAGTCTTAAACCACATCCAAAACCTAACATTATATCATAACCATTCTACCAATTAGCTCACTCTAGGTAGAGGACAATAGGATTCTAAAATGGTCATAGACATACCACCTAATGGGTTCAAAACCCTCATCTAATCTCCAAACACAAATAATCAAGGATAAGTTATTCTAATTATAATCAAGCCTAACATTCACATTCACATGCAATACATACCACACATTTTCTTTGAAGAAAAGTGGGTAAAAGCCTACTTCAAAGCAGAACCACAAAACATCACATTATTAACCACACGTTCATCTTCACTTCAAAATCCACCAATGCCATCATCCTATAAAAATAATAATCTACTCAATAATACTAGTCAAATGATACCTTTATTGCACTATTTTGCTTTGGGTCCCAAAATAACACCAAAACCCCCAAGTGGGTCCCATATATGGAAAATGCATTCACGAGGTCAATCCAATCTTCATACATGAACAAGGAATCATAACCCTCAAGAATTGGGTGCAAACCAAGATAATTTGGAGCTTAAATTATGGCCTAAGCTCAATTGGGTTTTTGGGTCTAAACTAGGAAATTCAACCATGAGTTTTAAGGATTCTTAACTTAGATTCGACGATATTCGCGATAAAAGATGTTTAGCAAGCTCCTAAGTTATCCAAAGTACCTAATATTAAGTTATTAACCCCATTTAGGATTTTAGCCTCTTGAAGATAAAGGGAAATGACAAAATTCGAGACTTGGGGTCTATTTATAGACCTCTCCAGGTACAGGGTTGTCGTGATCGCCATACCAAGGCTAAAATTTCCATGTCGTGATCGTTGTTGCCCTCTTGTGATTGTTTTTTCCCTTTGACAATTTCCTTAGGGCAATCTTCATCCACCCTACCATGATTGCCTTGCACCAGATGTCAGCAAACTTGGAAAATTTTCCAAGTTAGCAACAATACCTCGAGACTCATTCAGGATCTAATTTTAATGAATGAACTATGTAACCACACTAAATGTTGTTTGGAACTCATTCAGGATCGAAGGTTGTTTTAACCAAATGTGGGTCCTACATCCATACATACTAATTTTTAACTTTTGACCAATAGGTCAAAATTAGCTCATGCACACTGGGACTCGAACCAAAGGTTGCTTTTCCTGAAATCGATATTTGGAACCAGCAAAGACTTCTAAATAGGGAATTAGTGCTAAAAACTAAATGAACTACTCAGTAACCAAACCGTCAGTCCCAAAAAGTCATAAATAACTTTTGGACAGCTATGGAGAAGCCCTAATGGCAAAGATAAGTGGAAATATGAGAAATGACCAGAAAGGTCATTACACATACTTAGACTACAAGAACATCTAACCAGTCTATGCCTTTGTAGAAGGTCTAGTGGTGTTACATAATTGATATTACCTCTAATATCATCAAAATAATCAGATGTCAATCCACCACCAGTTTTATTTCTCATATCATACATCCACAAACAATGATCCATTTACAAAAGTATGACATTCAATTATAAAGTAGATTAATTAATAAATTTTAGCATAACTAATTTATATAGAAAATAAAAAATAATTATTTAATGGCTTATATTGGAAAAGTTTTAACTGTGTTACATCTAATTAGATTACATATTTAATGGTTATTTTAAAATTTAGATTACTTTGCTTTCTAGAACCATATCACTAATTAATTTTCGATTCCAACAGAGTCACTAAAAGCTTCACGATCAACATAAAATCAAAACAACATAAATAATTCATTAATAATATAATTGTCACGACCCAACTAATCAGATTGTGTAGGCGCCTACTCTAGTCCACCAAGATAGGAGAACCCTTACCACTCATAAAGGAAACATGCAGAAGTATTAAATAAGAACATTAAACCTTCATTTATTACAAGACTTCAGATACATAAGAAGACTTTACCCTATAGATCTAGTCTAAACAGGTACAAGAGTTATTACAAAAAAAAAAGAAAAAATAACCAAAAGCCAACTTCCACCATAGGAATGAGAAGATAAAAGCTTTTGAAGATGTCAAACACATTAGGAGAGAAACAAAAACTGATCTTGCAACTAAACCATTTCCTTAAAAGCGCAATGCAAAAGTAGTATCTATACAAACAACACAAACTATTAAGCATCATCTAAAGATTCAAGTTAAATCATATAAATACCACTTAAATATTCAATAAAACATGCACCTTAAGAATTTTATTAGCCAAATAACCTTTCTTCCATTAATTGTTTATCTCCCGAGTTGACACACACTTACTAGAACTCCCAAATGTTTTATCTATTTTCACTTATATGTAAGTGTAGCATCCCACCCCATTAAACTCTCACTATCACTTTCAGTACCTATGTCACCTCCTATTAAGAATTTAAAACCCTCTTATTTACCAACCCAACAATAATGATGATGACCAACCCCATCCCTTACAAACTAATTTAATTAACCTCAATAATTATCATGCTTCTCAGAAGTACCTACTTGTGGTGGCGCACATACATCATATGAACATATAAGCAAGTAATAATAATTGATGATAGGCGAAATTACGCGCCTATATCAATATATTTTGCCCATATTTTAGCCTAGTTTCGAGAACTAATTATCTATTTCGTACACTTTTAGTCCTTTTTCCTGTAAATGAGCTAACAAATGTGATTAGGAAAGTTTCAGGTATAAATGATGCAAAATACAGCAATTTATGGCTTACTTGACGCAAAAGAAAGCTCACAAACGAGATGGAAAGGAGCTGGACGCATAAAGGACTAAATCTGCTGCATGGAAAATCTGTCCCGGGCTAAAACAGCATTTCTGAAGACTTTGGGACTTACAGACACAAAGCTGGATTTTTGCCATAATACATTAACCTAGTGCAATTAGGTTATGTGTTTCATTATTCTATTTGGATTATAATTTTGTAACCTTGCCCTAGTACATTTGGGTCAAGGATTTCATTAGTATATTAGGATTTGGTTATTTATTTCATTAGCTTAGTAGGAGTAGGATAGGAGTATTATAAATACCCTATCATGTTAGAGATTTTGAAGAACTACTTCACTTCTTCAATAATCAACTCAACAATATAATTTTCGTCCATCTTTCTCATCTTCCACTACAAACACTTCTAATCTATTCTTCTATTCTTAAATTCCGCAACAAGAGAATCGTTACTTGCTACGATATCACCAAAACCACACGCCAAACACCTACTATTCACGCCATCCACCATGCAAAACGTGATATCCTTCGCATTCATGGGTAACTAAATCTCTTAGTTGGGGTTATGGAAGCCGAATGAGTTACTATCTATAGCTATGAGTTTGTGAGTTCAAGACAAGTATATTGCTTATATCATTATTCTCTTCATCTTAAATCTACATTCTTTGCGGTTCAAACACAAGAACACGCCATTCTAACATCTAACCTGTTCGAGAGAAAGGTTATTTGTCTAGAAAAGAAGACGCATAGACCAACGCCAGTCTAACATCTGACTTGTTCGAGAGAAAAGTTATTTGTCTGGAAAAGAGATAATGTCAAGGTAGTAGGACACCCTTTCCTATTAAAAAGCTAGTGCCGTACCTGGACTAACTTCTTGGAGAATTCGTACCGTTAGTCACGCTTTAAGCTCGAGAGAGTTAAAGTGAAATAGTCCTTGTTTAGGTCGAGAGACGCTTGGATTTACCATCGACTACAATTCTCTATAAGCAATTACATGTCAAGACTCTACACACTCATAGCCAATAGAGACGTATACCTCAGAAGGTGGACATAACCCCAACGCCTCAATTCTCATTGTTTCACAACCTACGAAATACTCTCTTTTTACTTTATTATTTTCAGCTTTTATTTCATTACTTTGGTTACTTATTACAATCCCCCTTTCTTACGAGACTTGCACCAAAAGTCTAATAATTTCACTTACTTGTTGACCAAGCTATTCTCTGTGGGATCGATACCCAACCCAGTTGGGTTCTATATTTGCTAACGACCGCTTTACACTCCCACGAGAGCTGTAGATTGAGCGTTATCAATAATACATCAACAACTTTGTTAATAAATCTCAACAATATTAATTGACCAGACTAATACCGTCTAATTTAGGAATTCACCAAGGCAACACTATGTCTAGAGAAAACAATAAATGGCCTGACAAAGATAGGCTATTACAGACAATTCATCATGTCAAAACTATGGCTAACAACAACAAATACCACCTTTCCTCAATTACATAAGTATGTAGACAACATTAGAAGATATAGCATTCAATTATAATAACCTTAGCCTGGACCACTCAAGGGTACAATTTAACAATGACAATAACAATTACATTAACACTAATCATAAACCCGATACAGTCAAGAAATTGTCAAACTCACCAATACCTTGTACATATATGCTAAGTTTCTTATGGTGGCCCAATATCAATTACCTACTGGGGACAAGAACTTTTCCATCCACCAAATATCCCAGATATCCAGTTTCTGCAAACCTTATGTCAATCAATCTTGATATCACTTACCATCTAATATTTTCCAGCCTTATATCAATCAATCTCGATGTCCTTTAATAGACCATCTCGCAATAAGAACCAATTCCATTAATATGTCTTTTACCAACCCATCTAATAATAATAAAAGTCATCAGAACAACTGCCAGTCTAATGAGAATAATACAACTATACTTTAACAATGTATAAGCTTTTAATATAACCTAGTTATATATTAATAATTAGGATATTATTAGACCCTTTACTTTTTAAAAATACAATATGAAAAGTATATGAAGAAACAGTCAACACACACAGATAAACTAAGTGAAATTTTCAGCTACATTTAACAATCGCCTACTAAGTCACATGCCATACAACTATTTCATATAACAATTGAGGACTTATCTATGGTTTACAATATCTACAATACCCCTCAACGTATTATATTTCCCTTTAATACATCCAAACCTCCTTCTTAATCTTTTGTCATTACAAAGATTACCCCACTATTTATATTCTCACTTAACTTGCACCCTACCATCAATTGAATTGCAATCACACTCTCTAATATTTAACACAACCTTTGAGCTTATTAACCTTACAATTATCCATAATTGAGGATGGAAATAAAAGTATCTCCTGCTTGTTAAAATCACAATTCAATATTAAACATAACTATAATTTATATTCAAGGAAATCATAGAGTTACTTTTTTTATCCAACCAAACACCATACCCGTAAGCCTAAACATGAAATCTACCATCAGTATATATTATGCATATGTTTTCTAACCTACTCTATGCTACTCAATTAAACTTAGCTACTTGGATACCAAGCAACTGCTTTGGAGAAATAAACATAAACTTTTGACTGAATACTAGTGATTTTCAGCGTGGAATTTAAATGAAACAATAGGTTTTTTCATGTTTAATACATCCTTCCCCATACTCCAAGCACATGAGACAACCCAAGGGTACTCTTTGAGGTAAACCTTATTAGATTTGCAACTGAAGAAGAGAAAAGAATTTAAATAATGTGAGGACTAATTTTGGTCCCTAGCATCCCGTTATAGCTATCGATAGGACACTACCACGACACTGCTCTAGCAGAAAATTTGTAATATATCAGGATGATGTCAGTCCAAATAAAAGTTCAAATTCAAAAAAATTCAAAAAATCTTATGTGCACTTGATCGAGGCTATGTTTTATGAGAATTATTGTACCCCATGCCCTTGGATGAGATTTCTTTAGTAATAATAGAATTGGTCATTACAATATATACCAATTTAACCATCATTCATCACCAAATCATCATGTAGAAGAAGGTGGAACGAAACTCATTTGAATAGTAATACTACCTCAATGATTATGTACATTATACTATTTCTCAAAAATATCAAATTTTCACCCCTGACATAATATATTTTTAACCCACAGTTTATCACCACTCTTCCCTTTTCCTTGAGAAATTTTCAACAATCATAAGTCCTATGTGACTACTTGAACAATTTTTTTACTAACTAAGGTGACCGAGGCCTCGCCAATATACGAAAGAGAAAATAGATTCAAAACACAATGGTTAAAAATATTATCCCTTTAGTGACTGGACTGTTATAATGGAAATATTTCCTTTATAGTGGTTTGCATCTTGCTATAGCAGGGTGGATCAGTTTAAAATGTTGAAATGTGGGCTTGACACTATTTATAAACTCTTACACTCCAAAATTCTCCTCCTGTCTCTGATTACTTCACTCCCACCATCATAAATAAGGTAACTATTTCTAAATCTAAATTATGTTTCCTTACAGTGTTACTTGTATTATAATTATAATTTTACTTACAAATATGGAAATAGGGTAGTTTTAGGGATTCTTTTTAAAATAATTTTTTTTCTTGATTTGAATGAATTGTCAAAGAAAGGTTGCTTCTCTTTTGTTTACAACGCTCCTATGATATTCTATGCATATTAATTATGGGATTCATTGCCAAATTAATCTTAAAATTATGAGGAATATTAAGGTTTGTAATTGATCTTTTTTGGAGGATTCAATCATGTTTAGGAGTTTAAAGGATAAACATTTTAATATACTAGTCCTAGGATACTTCCTCGACACTCATCTATACTTAAAACGGCAAAAATTGCCAAACATTTGCAAGAGGTGCCATTGATGCACCTCTTAAAGGGTAGAGATAATGAAATATTCTATAGCAGGCTTATCTAGCTATGGTGGCCCTACTATAATGGGAAAATTCCCTTTATAGCAGTTTTGTGGTAGTAGGTTGCAACCTGCTATAGTAGGAGGCTGACAGTAGTAGCTTCCCAACAATTAATCAGACATAGTCTTTTTTTAAAGTTGAGATTCTTTCTATACTACAATTGGTTTTAACTCACATTTTCAAGATTTTTACAAGATTACTACTTCAATGGCTTGAAATCAAGAAAATGTGTCTCCCCCTTTTTAAAGAATCCCTAATAAGAACTATCGGGATAAATTTTAGGACAACCAAAAAATGGGATTCTATTGCGAGATAGGGTTCCACATTAACAAAAAAGAAGCTATAGTACTAAATTTCTTCAATAGGCTCCAAGAGTTTAGTTGGATTCTCTAGGTGTAGGATCCTCGAGAAGGTCTCAAGGACTAGGTCACAGAGTTAGATGCCATACTTTGGATGATTCATGGATGAACCCAACCCTAGTATAAATATTTGGGTAGGTTGTCGACTGTCTCTAATGTTGGGTATATGGACAAGGCCTGAGAAATGGGTGTTAAGTAGGTTAAGCATACACTGCCCTAGTGAAGTAGATAGGGACAAGGTCTACTAGCCTAGTACCAAAAGGATTAGGTGCACCTATTGTACCAATAATCCTTGGAGGTGGATAAACCTAGTAAAAAAGAATTCATATTCGTAGGGTAACACTTCTTGCATGACCTACTCTCGAGCTCAAGAGGTATCCTATGTTATGCTGGGGAATCAACTGAACATCATAGCATAGTTTGTAATGTAGTTGAAGGATATCACCTGATCAACAAAAAGTCACCTTACTTTCCCAGACTTGTTTCTGAGTTGTGACAGCATATAGGGTTGCCCAAGAAAGATGTTGATAGAGACAGAGAGATGGACACACCATTCCATCCCCTTAACTTAAAGGGTACCATATCCTAGAACAAGAAAAAGAAAAAAGTGGGAGAGAATGAGAGTTTTCAAGAATCAAAGAAGGATTTAGGGAATAATGATGATGATGATGCCCCTTCTAACTAACTCTCAATTTCTAGTTTCTACATAAAGAAGGATGTGGCTACCATAAAGAGATTCATAAAGTAAGACAACTTACCTTCTAAGGGTACAACCCCTTCTAGCTCTAAAACCACATCTCCCATTACCTAAAACTTTATAGAGATATAAAGGGTTCTCAATGAAAAGAAGATGACAAGACTCTCTTATGATTCTGTGCTAGCCTCGATCTGGTAGACTATAAAGGCCATGTCAAAGTATGTTGTCCTTTAAAAGAAGCTTTCCCTAATGGAGCCAGAGGACATATACAATTTCTCCTCCCTCGGTGAATTCGGAGAAGAAGGCCCTGACCACACTGCCTAGGATGATGGTGGTCATCCAATAAGTCTTTAGTGCATGCTATCTTATCTTCTCCCCCTCTTATTGTGACATTTGGACTTGGGTTGCCCATTTTTGGGGTATGTAATAAAAAACCTTTCATGTTATAAATGTACCATATATAGTGAATATCTATTTTACCATATATAGTGAATACCTACTTTACCATATATTGTGAATGTTTATTTATGGAAAAGTTACAAACCCTAAGGTTAGTTTTCCCCGATAAATAAAGGGGTTTTATTTCGTTGTAGGTCATCCCTCAAGTGAAATAAGAATTACTCTCTATTCTCTCTCTGCTCTTCTTCTTTTTTCTTTATTATCTTATAACACGTTATCAGCACGAGACTCTACCATGTCAAATTTGAAGGCAAAGGTATTATTTTTCTTCCTTTTTTTCATATGGCTAACAATATTATGAAGAGTGAGTTCGTTCCTTCAAAGTTTGGGCTAGAACTATATTTCATGGGTGTTGGATACTAAAATCCACTTAGGTGCTATGTTTCTTGGAGATGCTATAAATAAAGAA